>NW_006768768.1:541628-542447 GCF_000204055.1 Melampsora larici-populina 98AG31
CCTCGGATTAAAGCTTTGGACACCACATCCGAGGCTATTGCCATCTGAGGATACCTCGGATTTTCCAATCCAAGGCATCTTTGTTGGCGGTGCTTGTATCTTATGTCTTTTCCATTACCCTCATTTGTGATTAATGGTGTTGTGTAATGGGCAATCTATCCAATTTGAGATGAATAAAAAACATGTGACACATATGCATAACTTGACAACGGCATCCAAAACTCAGTCACTTTGGGACTGTAGATTTTTGAATTATGTAGTTGATCAATTTTTCTTTTCATCAAAATCTGATTCTACTAAGAAATCCAGTATATCACACTATCTTTGCAAGTGCCAAAAGATTTTCATATCATTCCACAACACTTGAGACTCCAATGCACCACTGCAAGATTACTTCATTTCTTGTAACTCAGATACTTGCCCCCACTGCCTACATCTCAATACAATTATAATTTCAGTTGCCTGTTTTTGATGTATTTAACTTTCAAATGTTCTAGAAAGCCTTCTGGAACTTTGATGGATACATTTAGAATCAAAGATTATCAGTATGACTTGGCTTAATGTCAATTATCCCCAAACCGGAATCAGCTTCCTATCATTTATATCATGGTGGTGCTATTAGATGACAATTAGTAGATTCCAAATTGACTCTTGTGATGATATTGAATTTGAAACACAGTTGAACCACCAAGTGATGAATTGATAAACAGATTGATCGGGATGGAATTGATGATACAACATTTGATGTTACTATGAGTTTGACATTTTCATTGAGTCTGGGATCACTTCAGTTGTTATGTTCTTTTGAAATGAAGCTGA
>NW_006768768.1:544545-545982 GCF_000204055.1 Melampsora larici-populina 98AG31
TCATATGAAGTCCATTTGCGTTTGAACATCAACTGTTTTTTCGTCATCAGAGTTTTCATACCCTGTTGTGCTTTGGTTCTTGCATTGTTCCAAATGTAAGTTAATTCAAAAATTAATTCCACATCCTTTTAAAAATTAAACAAATGAACCAAAAACAAAATCGAAATCAAACACCTACCTTCAGCGTACTTGTCCCACTTCTTTTGAGCCTCCACGATACCCACTTTGGCTTCATAAAGCTTCATCTTTGCCAGGCGCACACGTATGAGTGCCTCAGCTTTTTTACCTTTAAGAAAAAAAGGAGGCACAAATTGGTCAGCCAAAGTCCAATCCTGATCAGTCAGGATATGGTACTAACCAGTTGACGCACGAAGCCGGCGGAACTCCGGACTTCCTAACTCTTCTGTCACATCTGCAATAGATTTCTCAAGTTCAACAATGGACGCTGGTAAGGTGAGTGAAGATTCAACTTCATCATCTGTCCAATTTCTTCGTCGTTTCCTTCGCAGTCGACGAAGTTCATCACTATATTATAATTGATATCAGACCACTATCTTTGAAGGCTTGCACATTCAACAAACGAACTGAGCATCTTTAACTTCTGCCTCAAGGTCCAGTAGTTCCACAAGGCGATCCTCTAGTTCCTGCTGAGCGTCACCATCCGCCATTGCAGCAAGTTGCAACTGTCTCTGCCGGTCCCACTGGTCCGAGAAATACACCCATGTATATGAGTCATCTTGAGTCTCTAGCTTCTCAAGAGTGTCAGATGCAACATCCAACCGCTTTTCAGCTGTCTTTAGCTTCACCTCAATTGACCGCGCTAAATATGAATTGAAAATGATATTCAACTTAGAAGGAAGTATTATAGATGGAGATCATATAGACATACCAGCATTTCTGCATCGCATATCATTGCAGTGACTGGACTTTAAATCAATCATATCTACTCGATGTTGTTTTGTTGAGCATCGACATGGCGCTATAAGTGGATCCAGGTCCGACCAATCCCGCTCTAAACCTTCGCCATCTGACAAACCCCAACCCTTGTTCAACCTGGGATTATATTTCAGTTGACAAGTCCACTCGTGAGCATAAGCATGAAAGGCACTAGTGGCAAATCTGATATCTCCCCGCGCATACTCTTCTTCAAAATACTTATGCTGTTAAAGGAGGCAAAGTACTTCAGAGTGCATTGAAATAATAACAGAGAACAAAAATACCTATTCTCACATTCTTAACACTTTTTTCCAAGGTACAACCAATGTCATACAAGATTTGAAAGCTTTTGGGCGGTTTTCCAGGTTCAGAGGTATCTTTCATCAATTGATCAAGCAATGCCAGTACATAATACTGACTGTTATTCAATGATATCAATCAGTCCAACCACACGCATGTGGAAGGTTCACAGTTTCAAAAACTTACCGCTCTCCACTTGGA
>NW_006768768.1:550614-551923 GCF_000204055.1 Melampsora larici-populina 98AG31
TCAACTGGAAAAGATAGCATCTCCTGATGTTCAAAATGATGATATTGTTCAAATGGATATAGATGAAGAGGTCACTAACACCCAAGGCGTAACTCTTGATGATGAAGTGGATGATGATGAAGAATGGGGTGGATTAGGGGATGAGGAATGAATTCGGATCAAAACTGTGGAATATATATATTTTGAAGCACGGTGGTTCCTTTCACCTTATTCTACACTTGATTCTAGACTTAAATAACTTAAATATGGTTTTAGACATCTTGATTCAATGTTTATTTCAAACACTTCACTTATATGTCAAAATCTTTGCTTTCCTTCCTTATCTTTCTAAACTATATCTCTTTAGAAGATGTTTACGGTTTTTTTTTTGTTTTTATATTGAAGAGCTGCAAATATTCTGTTCCACAACGAAAATGTCAATCACACATGTGTGATTAACATTCACACATGTGTAATGATGAATCACACACCTGTTCCGGAGCAAGTTGGTTTTTTTTTGTTTTTATATTGAAGAGCTACCAAAATTCTGTTCCACAACAAAATTGTCAATCACGCATGTGTGATTAACATTCACACAGTTGGGTGATTAATAACACACCTGTTCCGGAACAGGTTGTCTTTGGTAAAATGTGTATGATCATATAATGACCTAGTTACACGCATACCTGATTTCAAAGGTATGATGACACCACAACTTTTGCAGTTTCCTCACCACACTAAAAGTAAGTGTATATTTGGAATCAGGCATGTTCACTTACTCTATGACCTACCTTTCACATCATCCGGAACAAGTTGTGTATGATCATATTTTGACCTAGTTACACGCATACCTGATTACAAAGGTATGATAACACCACAACTTTTTCAGTTTCCGCACCACACTAAAAGTAAGTGTATATTTGGAATCAGGCATGTTCACTTACTCTATGACCTACCTTTCACATCATCCGGAACAAGTTGTGTTTGGTAAATTGTGTATGATCATATTTTGACCTAGTTACACGCATACCTGAATTCAAAGGTATGATAACACCACAACTTTTTCAGTTTCCGCACCACACTAAAAGTAAGTGTATATTTGGAATCAGGCATGCTCACTTACTCTATGACGTACCTTTCACATATTCCGGAACAAGTTGTCTTGGGTAAATTGTGTATGATCATATTTTGACCTAGTTACACACATACCTGAATTCAAAGGTATGATAACACCACAACTTTTGCAGTTTCCGCACCACACTAAAAGTAAGTGTATATTTGGAATCAGGCATGTTCACTTACTCTATGACCTACCTTTCACATCATCCGG
>NW_006768768.1:552023-552478 GCF_000204055.1 Melampsora larici-populina 98AG31
TGTTTGGTAAATTGTGTATGATCATATTTTGACCTAGTTACACGCATACCTGATTTCAAAGGTATGATGACACCACAACTTTTGCAGTTTCCGCACCACACTAAAAGTAAGTGTATATTTGGAATCAGGCATGTTCACTTACTCTATGACCTACCTTTCACATCATCCGGAACAAGTTGTGTATGATCATATTTTGACCTAGTTACACGCATACCTGATTTCAAAGGTATGATAACACCACAACTTTTGCAGTTTCCGCACCACACTAAAAGTAAGTGTATATTTGGAATCAGGCATGTTCACTTACTCTATGACCTACCTTTCACATCATCCGGAACAAGTTGTGTTTGGTAAATTGTGTATGATCATATTTTGACCTAGTTACACACATACCTGAATTCAAAGGTATGATAACACCACAACTTTTGCAGTTTCCGCACCACACTAAAAGTAAG
>NW_006768768.1:554414-555441 GCF_000204055.1 Melampsora larici-populina 98AG31
GAATCAGGCATGTTCACTTAGTCAATGACGTACCTTTCACATATTCCGGAACAAGTTGTCTTGGGTAAATTGTGTATGATCATATGGTGACCTTAGTTACACACATACCTGAATTCAAAGGTATGGATGACACCACAACTTTTGCAAGTTTCCGCACCACACTAAAAGTAAGTGTATATTTGGAATCAGGCATGTTCACTTACTCTATGACCTACCTTTCACATCATCCGGAACAAGTTGTCTTTGGTAAATTGTGTATGATCATATTTTGACCTAGTTACACACATACCTGAATTCAAAGGTATGATAACACCACAACTTTTGCAGTTTCCGCACCACAATAAAAGTAAGTGCATATTTGGAATCAGGCATGTTCACTTACTCTATGACGTACCTTTCACATATTCCTGAACAAGTTGTCTTGGGTAAATTGTGTATGATCATATTTTGACCTAGTTACACACATACCTGAATTCAAAGGTATGATAACACCACAACTTTTGCAGTTTCCGCACCACACTAAAAGTAAGTGTATATTTGGAATCAGGCATGTTCACTTACTCTATGACCTACCTTTCACATCATCCGGAACACGTTGTGTTTGGTAAATTGTGTATGATCATATTCTGACCTAGTTACACACATAAATTTCAATGGCAGCAAATTGTGTCATTCATATCTTTTCCTTTCACAATTTCTGCCCAAACTGTGAAAGCAATTTCAAAGCAATTCTACATTTATGGAAAGCGGGTATAACTAGGTATGAAGAATATGTGGATAAATATGTGTCCTTCAAAATTGAGATTTCATTCCATCTTCCCTAACTGATAAAAAGGTATTTCCAAAGAAACAAGTCAGTATTTCTGGACTGAACACATCAATAATTAATTTTCACCTTTTGAATTTTCACCTTTTGATTGATGAATTATGTTCATACATAAATCTTCATTCACATAGATCCTGCAAGTTTACGGGTCTTTGGTTAATTTTCATCATTAGAAATGTGAATTATTTACATATACCATCA
>NW_006768768.1:555541-558838 GCF_000204055.1 Melampsora larici-populina 98AG31
GAGTGCTACTGAGATTCTTCAACCTCGGTTTTCGTCTACCAAGCCAGTAAGAGAGACAGGGACACTTGGAACATGTGGACCTAAGTGTTTTGAAAATACATTCAATCCAGCACGTGCAGAAAGGTTGATAACATGGGCTAGACAACCAAGAAGATGTTCTTCGGCGAAGAATTGGGGTATGAGGTGTTGAAGTTGAAGTGCCATCGTATTATTGTTTGAGGCGTTGTCCGCAGTGATACAGAATACATGATCTGTAATGTTGTATTGATTAAGAACATCGAGTAAATGAACCGCTAGATTTGCACCAGTATGGTGACCAATGATTTGCTTCATGGCAATGATAGCTTCGCAAGTTTTGAAGTCTTTGGTGATCCAGTGCGCAGTGATACCAAAGATTGAGCGGCCATTGGTAGATGTCCAACAATCACAAGTGAGGCTGATGTAGGGCTGAGAGGCTAGCAGGTCTTTGAGTTTGACTTGATTTGAGCGGAAGCGAGACATGATGGCCTCAGAGATGCTGGTTGACTTCACCATCATTGGAAGGACTGAAGGGTTGCATAGCTCAATGAAATCACGAAACGCAGCGGACTCGATGGTGGTGAATGGTAACTCCTCTTGAATGATCAATTTCAATAGTCCATCCTTCACAGACTTGCGAGTCAGTTGACGATGCTAGATGTTACCATATTAGATTAGTATCATGAAAGGTAAAGAGAAGCACAAAATACTCACATATGACATTGTGCCACGCTCTCCAAAGTTGACCTTATCAGGATGAGTAGTCTCAAAGATTTGGTGCACACGGTTCAGATGTCGGATTAATCCCTTGGTGCTTGATGACTTTTCGGGGATGATACAAGCACCACAAGCCACTCCAGTTGGTAACTCCACCTGACATACATTTCTGATGTTATCATCAACTGTGACACTCTTGAAGTGTGCCCAAACCCATGATCGCTTGTAGGAATTCACTCGAAATCTAGATGATGCCAGGGGAGATGAGGTCGCAATGGATGAGAGGCTGGACTTGGGAGTCTGAACTATGGAAGAGCGATGACGTCTAGGACTCTGCCTAGGAGAAATTTGAGCAGATGAAACAGTTCTTGGGATTGTTTTCATGTGATTGATCTGATGATTCATGATCTGGAATCTGAATCACAAATGTAAGAACTCAAAAACCACTCGAACCTTCTTTTCGGGCGCCTCGGCCACAGTAGAGCTCAAGCATGGCCGGATGCCCGGTTAGGTTTTGAGTTTTTCGAGGCTTGGCCGAGGCGTCACCGTCCAGAAATCAAACTTGGACGGGCAAACCCCAAAAGCCATCCGGGCGTGTCGGGCGAGAGCCTTAGTCAGTAAAGAGACGGTTTGACATTTCCCCGCCTAAAATGTCAAACGAGATTAGGGAGAAAACAGTTTTGTCCCAACTTTGGATAAAACTCAAACAAAAAAAGGTGCATGAAAAAAACCAAAGGTTTCTTGAAGCGCTGTAGTATCTTTCATTGTTTTTCAAAGTTTGTTTGTAAGAAGACAAATCTTAGAGCATCCGCACTCGTTTGCGGTTGTTAATTTGGTCACGTGCGGTAACAAACACAACATTAAGTAAAAAGTTACTTAACTCAACCAAATTTTGCACTCGTTTGCATTAGCAGCGCTGTAACTTTTATAACTTTACAGATAGTGCATGTACTCCGCACCGGTCGTGCAGTAAGGTAAAGTTTTAATTTTTTGAGTACACATCACCTGCTTTCATGGCCAGTTTTCATGTGATAGAGGCACTGTTCTCTTCTTTGCACTAAGATACTAATACTCCATCTACACATGAAGACCCGATATCATCCTGTTCATCTACTCAATCAATAGATCTTAATTTAAAATTACAAATTTAACATGAGTTTGTTCAGATCTTAATACATGAATTCCAATTAAAAAACAAAGGCTTTACTACATCGAGAAAGCTTTTAATGAGTCTGAATACACATAATGATCTTGTAAAAGATTTAAAGATTTAAAATTAGGAAATAAAAATCCAAACTTCAATTTTTAATTTGTATCACTTGATCCTAAAAGTCCTCCAATGATTGGTCTTTTAATGTTGATTTTCTTAAATATTGACCTCTACATAGCTATATGAATCTAGACATCTTTCATTTTCATCTGAATGGTTTGGAGTCGAGTTCAAGATGGTTGATTGACTTATTTCAATTGAAGACATCAATCGGTGTCGAACGTTCTCGAGTTGATTCATGCAACTGTAAGGCTTGGAATTCATCGTGTGTGAGTGGTGAAAAGGAGATATTGGTTGTTGACTTTGGTGTTGGAGGTCTGGTTGAGTTTTGTTTTTGGAGTCGAGTTGCCGGGAACAAGTCGTGATGTGTGATACCGCATGCGTTAGCCAATTGGTAAATTTACCGATTCGCTAACGCAAAATGACCGAAAATTAACTACCGCGGGGCTAATTTTTCACCGGTGTGGAAAAGACCCCGCGTTTGCGGTAAATTTAACCTTACCGCACCCGACTTACCGCACGAGTGCGGATGCTCTTAGCAAATCTTCTTAAGGTATGAATGAATGTATGGCTGCTGGTGATGTAACTACTTTGGCGGTCTATATAAAGGCAAAGATGAGTTCTTTAAGAGCATCCACTATGGTGACGATGATTTATCGTAATTTTTGCGTTCCTGAACGCGAAATTTGATCATGCGTGAAACAGCTAAGTTGGTAAACGCCTGAAATCCACTATCAGGTGCTTTACGATCTGATTTAACAACGATAAATCACTGTAGATCAACCAGATCCACAGTGGTCCAAATTTGAAATAAATCATCGTATCTTTTCCAAAAAGTTCATCCAAAAATCAAACGTTTCATTATCACGATGCCTGCTTCTTTGAATAGACAGATTCACCGCCTTTTGAGATCCTCAAATGACGATGAAGAACAGCAAGAATATGACCAAATGGTCTTTGATTTCTTGTTCAACAAACCTGACTCACCGCCTCCACCTCCTCACACTCGCATCCGAATTGATCGAGACCGCGAACAACGTGCTCAGAAGTTATATGATGACTACTTCGCACCGAATGCTACATATGAATCCAGGTTCGAACGTAGATTCCGAATGAGTAAGACCCTCTGTTTAAGGATTATTGAAGATTTACAAGTATATGATCGATTCTGGGTTCAAAAGCCAGACACCTGTGGTGTGATGGGTCTCACAGTCTATCAGAAAGTAGTATGTGCTTTGAAACAGCTCACACTCGGAATTCCGGCAGATGCCACCGACGACTATGTTGGTATC
>NW_006768768.1:560070-712702 GCF_000204055.1 Melampsora larici-populina 98AG31
TTCGGCCTGTCGCCGATAGGAATGACCCGTTTCCTTTCGGCTAGTATCCGAAGGGGCGGGTAGCCACAGGTGGTGACCAATGATTTGCTTCATGGCAATGATAGCTTCACAAGTTTTGAAGTCTTTGGTGATCCAGTGCGCAGTGATACCAAAGATTGAGCGGCCATTGGTAGATGTCCAACAATCACAAGTGAGGCTGATGTAGGGCTGAGAGGCTAGCAGGTCTTTGAGTTTGACTTGATTTGAGCGGAAGCGAGACATGATAGCCTCAGAGATGCTGGTTGACTTCACCATCATTGGAAGGACTGAAGGGTTGCATAGCTCAATGAAATCACGAAACGCAGCGGACTCGATGGTGGTGAATGGTAACTCCTCTTGAATGATCAATTTCAATAGTCCATCCTTCACAGACTTGCGAGTCAGTTGACGATGCTAGATGTTACCATATTAGATTAGTATCATGAAAGGTAAAGAGAAGCACAAAATACTCACATATGACATTGTGCCACGCTCTCCAAAGTTGACCTTATCAGGATGAGTAGTCTCAAAGATTTGGTGCACACGGTTCAGATGTCGGATTAATCCCTTGGTGCTTGATGACTTTTCGGGGATGATACAAGCACCACAAGCCACTCCAGTTGGTAACTCCACCTGACATACATTTCTGATGTTATCATCAACTGTGACACTCTTGAAGTGTGCCCGAACCCATGATCGCTTGTAGGAATTCACTCGAAATCTAGATGATGCCAGGGGAGATGAGGTCGCAATGGATGAGAGGCTGGACTTGGGAGTCTGAACTATGGAAGAGCGATGACGTCTAGGACTCTGCCTAGGAGAAATTTGAGCAGATGAAACAGTTCTTGGGATTGTTTTCATGTGATTGATCTGATGATTCATGATCTGGAATCTGAATCACAAATGTAAGAACTCAAAAACCACTCGAACCTTCTTTTCGGGCGCCTCGGCCACAGTAGAGCTCGAGCATGGCCGGATGCCCGGTTAGGTTTTGAGTTTTTCGAGGCTTGGCCGAGGCGTCACCGTCCAGAAATCAAACTTGGACGGGCAAACCCCGAAAGCCATCCGGGCGTGTCGGGCGAGAGCCTTAGTCAGTAAAGAGACGGTTTGACATTTCCCCGCCTAAAATGTCAAACGAGATTAGGGAGAAAACAGTTTTGTCCCAACTTTGGATAAAACTCAAACAAAAAAAGGTGCATGAAAAAAACCGAAGGTTTCTTGAAGCGCTGTAGTATCTTTCATTGTTTTTCAAAGTTTGTTTGTAAGAAGACAAATCTTAGCAAATCTTCTTAAGGTATGAATGAATGTATGGCTGCTGGTGATGTAACTACTTTGGCGGTCTATATAAAGGCAAAGATGAGTTCTTTAACCTTGCAGTTTTATCTTGTAAACAAAACTTTTGCGGGCAAGTTTGGTCAAGAGTGACATCTTTGTTTTCGTCTTGGTTTCTAAATGGTAAATAACTAAAACCTTCGGGCTACTCATACTATTTTTGTCTGTTACTTAATACGTGTTCAACTTCCAAGTTCCATCCTAGTCACTTCTTCTCACTTGAAGTTCGTCACTAGAAGTTGAACTGTTGTTTTTTTTGATGGTGATCTTATCGAGATTCTTGGACAGGTTTCCGGAGCTAAGCGACGTCGAGGAAGGATTAAGCCCCTGGTGTGATCGTAGAAAATCAATTGAAGTACTCGTTTGATTTGTACTTGGTGAAATCATTGCTCGAATAGCAGTAAGTAAACAAGGCATTGAAGGATTAGATTGAGAGACTTGGTTGAAGATGATTATAAACCAGAATAGTCAAATCTATATGGTATGATGAAGTATGTATGGATCGGTTGATAAGCAAAAGATGATGAAGTCAAAGTGAACCAATCAACATCATCATCAACAGATTGATTGAATGAATGTGGTGAGTTTCTTTAAAGATATTGAGAGATTGGTAGTTTTAGTTTTAGTTGAACTTCGATGGATCATCATCAACTGGATGGTTTGATGGAATGGATTGATTGATGAGATCGAATACTTACCAAATTCTCATCAAATCATCAACATATTCCATGATCGATTTGACTATATCGAGACTTGGTTACTGCTACTACTACCTTCACCAAGTTAACCGATTTCACCCAATCAATTCAATTCACTTCACTTGACTTTACTCTCCTCCTCCTCGCTCCTCCTCCTCGGTTGTCTAATCACATTGTATCACTCTCACGCTGCTCACTCTCATCAGTTTGACTAAAAGACTCAATCATTCTCCTCATCATCTTTTCATTCTCTTTGACTCATCAATCCATCCATCAATCCATCAATCTTCCTTTGATCCTTGAAAACTAAAAAATCATCAATCAAAGGATTCAAAACCAATAATCCTTTTAAAGAAAGCTGATTACCATTCTCCCTTTCGAGTCATTCATCATCATCAATCCAAAGACTAAAACTACAAATCCATTGAGTTATCATTCGAAATTCAATCTACAATCTAATCTAATGTTATTACCATCATCATCATCATCAACAGTTTCGATGGATTCCAATTATTTTTCAAATTTAACTAGATCAGATTCAGATTCATCTAATTCGACTCTCAATTCTACTTTCTCTTCTTTCTCTTCATCTATCACTCCATCTCAATCTATCTCATCAACATTATCAACAACAACAACTCAATCAACCAACACCACCAACACTACTCCATCAACTCACCTTTACTCTGAATCTCAAGATCATCATCATCATCATTCAAATCATCAATCAATCACTTCAATCCTAAACAACATTTCATCTCAAACTCATCCAGATCATCATCATGAGATCAATAAAGTAATAAAATCTCAATCTACTTCTTCTACTCGAAATCAATCACATCAACTACCTTCTCCTACAATCTCATTCAGACTTTATTCAATTCAATCTAATCTTTCAAAAACTTCAGTTTCATCGACTTCACCTACTTCTTTATCACCCAAGAATTTATTAAAATCAACTCATATCAATTCAATCCATCAACAACTTCAACAAGATCTTTTACATCAAGGTTAGTATTTTTTCATACTAGTCCATCACTCCAAACACTAACAAATCTTTTGTGTTCTTTCACAGATCCATTGATTTCACCTCATACGAATTATTCGAATCTAGACCTTTTCTCTCATACCAATCTATCTCCATCAATCCAGAATTGGTCAGATGTGCCTACTCCTACTTCTTCAGTCATTGCCAAACGGTTTTCATTCTTGGCTGAATTAGGTATAGGTGAAGCAGCAGCAGAAGCAGCTTCAATCTTATTTCAAACACAATCTGTTTCTAAATCCAGTACTACCACTACTTCTTCCCCTACTGCTCCTACTACTATTACTGACAATAATGATAATACTAACATAAACAAGAATAATGGTCTGACTATCAAGACTACATTGGTGGAAAAAGAAACCATTGATAATCTTAAATCTGTTGATAAATCAGATGAAGATGAATCAAATCATCAATCATTGTTGATACCGAACCAACAGAGTCCATCTAGTCTTAGTACTTATTCAGCTAGATTCAGACCAGAGAGTTGTTGGATCCAATCATCTGGTTATGGTGAATTGAGATTGATTAAACCATCAACAAGTTCTGCGACTCATGATTTACCACCGATCCAAAGAGATGAAGATCAGATTCGAAAGGAACATGATCAGAAATATCAAGAATTATATGAAGAAACTCAATCTAGTCATTTTCAAGTTCAATCCAATCCCATCAACACCGAATCCAAGCATTTCTTAGAAAGCTATACGACACAAGATCAAGAATCATCAACTCCAAAACCAAATGAGAATCAGAATCAGAATCAGAGCTCGAGTCGATCTACTTCTTTTGCTCAACATGTTCGAACGATCTCATCATCTTCTCACAAACTTAAAGATCGACTACCACCTACACCTTTAAAGATCAACAGTTTACCCATCACCAAACGAAACACCATCTTAGTTGCTGATCCACAAGACCAAGCATATGAATCCGGATCCGAACAAGTGATTGTAGAAAGTCCATCGAATCTGAAGCCTAATATTACATCAAATCGAGTAGAACTTCATACTTGGCTTAATCTTGATCCGTACCCTACCTCTGGCTCTTCAGAGCCTAAAACGGTTTCTAGTAAACCTACGATTACAAAACTGACTACAAACCTTTCTACAGAGCTACCGAGTTCAACAAGTTCACCATCCCACAAACCACCAAACCAAACGGTTGTTAGCTTACTAACTCGTAGTAAAACCCATCATGTTCCCATCAACAAAACTCGAAACAAACCAAACGGTACAAAACTTACCATTCTTGACACTCTTAGGACACTCGTAGTACTACTTCATCACCACTCAGTTCAACAGACTTGCTTTCCAAACCCTCAAGCTGTCCAACATCTCTTACTCCAAAACCCAAAGCTGATTCAAAGAAAGGATCACCTACAAACTCGATCAATCACCCATCCACAGGCACACCTACCAAACGAAGAAAATCACTTTACCAATTATTTAAATCTGCCTTACAATCCTCTACATCTACACCTACACCTACACCTTCACCTACGAATCTTAATGATCAAAGTAGTGTGGTAAGACCAAGACTTCAAAGAAGGTCTACACGTGATTGTGCACCTGCTCCTGTTGCTTTAGTTGCTACGGTTAGAAGGACTAGAAGTCATAGTCATGCAACACTTAATCCGTCTAACAAGAGTCCTGCTACGAGTCCGAAACGTGTTACGTCGGATTCGTTGTATGATGATCATGATCAAGATCAAGATCGATGTCGGTCACCTTTTATGAAAGATTTCAGGAGGAAGAGTGCGAAGGAATTGATGGATGTTTTATTAGATGTCACGGATGATGTAAGTTATTTTTGATGCCTTTTCAAAAGAATCTTTTTTTCTTGGTGGGTTTTTGAACTTGATGAATGTTGACTTTTTGTGTTTTGGATCTTCATTATAACAGAATACGTTTATTAAATTAGCGATTGAAAATAAATCTTCTAATTTGATGTCTTCTTCATCTTATCAACATCAACAACAACAACATCAACCAAAAGAACAAGCAGAAGTTGTTGATGATCGTTTATCGTTAAAGAAGATTGATAAATCAGAATTACATCATTTGTTTATTATTAGAGAGCTAATCAAATCCGAAAAAAGTTATCTTGAACATTTGATTAGTTTACAAGAGGTGAATGAATTACTTATGCATTCAATGAATTCCTTAATTCTGACTGATAACTTTCTTTTTGGTGTGTACAGGCAGTTGAACAAAAAAACCAAACGTTTATAAAAACCAGTAAATCATTACAAAGAGCCTCATTATACTACTTACCCAACCCAACCCTTCAAAACACACACCATCATCCGATTCCCACCAAAAGATCATCTCATCAATCCACATCTACATCCCAAATCTTAAACTTTGAACAAAAACTTTCAATCTTAAGATCTCAATTACCATTACTCATTAACTTGAGTGAAACTTTAATCGAAAGGATTTCAGAATCTCCTACTATCTTGGGAATCTCTTTGACTTTTGTGGGATTGGAACCGAAGTTTGAGAACGTTTTTTTGGGTTGGATTCAGGTTTTGAATCGAATTAAATTTGATTTTAAGGATTTAAGAATTCAGACTCCTGCTTCTTCTACTTCTTCGGATCATTTGAATGGTGGTGGTGGGAAGATGGGAAAGAATAGGTTGAGTTGGAATGATATTTTGATTATGCCGGTACAGAGAGTGACTAGGTATCATTTATTTTTAACTGGTACGTTTTCTCTTTTTTTGAAAAACCAAAAAGATGATGAAATTGATTTTGGTTTTTTTTGGAAAATTTGATTAGAATTAATGAAATTAGAAAGTAATGGATCGAATTTACATAAAGATTGTTTGATGGTCAATCGGAATGGAATTGGATTTGATGAAGTTGAAGAAAAAGGAGAAGGGATTGAAAAGTTGGTTAACTTGAAGGTTGCACTTCATCGATCGAAATCATTGGCTGAGGTTTGTAATCTTCGGATTTAAGGTTATGGCTAAGGTTATGAAGGATGGAAAGTCGATAAAACAAACATAAAAATCAAGACTTGAACTTGGAATCTAAAATTGAAACTGAAATCAAAATCAAAATCAAAATCAAAACTAAAACTTGTGTAAAGAAAATCCTTCACATGAGAAGAAAATCATCAACAGAGAAGAGAAATCAAGAAAAGAAAAGCAGGTTTAGAAAACTTGCAAGGTTTAGAACAATTAAAAAAGTATAAAACAAACACCAATCCAACCAACAGGTTTTGAAGAATATGAAAAAATATTAAAAAAATCATCTTATATATATTTCGGTTTTGTATATAAGAAAATATTTACAGATTATGTAGTCATTATCATCTTTTTCGTTTTTTTTTCGTTTTTTTCTTCGTTTTTTTCTTCGTTTTCTTCGTTTTCTTCGTTTTCTTCGTTTTCTTGTTTGTAAGAATAATTAAACACATACGCATACACAGATATATACGCATACGCATACGCATACTTTTTTTTCCCTTGAATTCTTGGTTTTGGTTTTTGCTTGGGTGTTTTTTATTCTTGTTTTTTTTGTAGCCATTTTATTACTTTGAAATGCATTATTTACAACATAAATTCATTTGATTTTTCCTTTTGTTTAATTCTGATTTCTTTTTTATTGAAACTTCTTTCTCTAAAAAATTTTCATCTTTTTCTTATTCTTAATACATGTTTATTCAAGTTTAATTGATCATTTTTTGTTTTGGTCAAATCATTTTTTTTGAGTTTTCTTATTTTTTTTATAAAAAATGATTTTTTTTGATGTGTTAACTTTCATTTTGAATGATTTTTTTTATTTCTCTTTTTTTTGCAAATTGTTTGAATTTATTTTAATGTTTTCTATGGTTTTGTTTATCTTGGGGGGAGGTTGTAGTACGTTAATAAGAAAATTTTAAATTTTAAAAATTTGAAAATCTAGGACATTTGAAAGATATCTTATAACTTTGCATTTTTTCAATTGATACAGCTATTTTCCCTATGACACATTGGGTGCTATTGCACGACATAGTCCAACAAGAATTTGCTTATGCTATACCGTGCAGGTCTCAAAGCCACCATTTTAGGTAAGGTAAAGATGATAGATAGCCACTGCAGCCATATCTCAATTTCAAACACTGCTTGCTGTATGATCAGACTCATCATATCCATGGTGACCTCAAGTTTATCTTACTAATCCTATCTGCCTGTCAAGTACTCCCTGAATCTTGACTATCTTATTGAGCTTAAGGTTTTGAAAACCAAAGTGACAAATTGGATCAAGTTTATAATTGAGCAATCAACCAATCAATTGATCAAAATACTAATTGATGAATTGGTTGAGATACAACCTATTAACCAAGGTCAAATTGGTCAATGTACAAACCAAACTTGAGAACTTATGATGTAAATTGAATTATACTGCTACACAAACATCTTAACCCAACCTAATACAAAACCCATGGCAAGCTGATTGATTTTTAGATTTTCTAACACTAAAAAAAACTTTTTAGATTTTCTAACACTAAAAAAAACTCAAAATTAATTAGGTTGCCATGGGGTTTTTTGGATGGGGTTTTTTGAGGATGGGTTGAGATGTTTGTGTACTACTGATTCACAAACATGTGAATTCTTGTTTGTGTATGATTTTTTTTGAAAAAAGAACAAACAAACAAGCCTAAGTGATCTGTTTGGGTTTGGTAGGTAATTGAAATCAAAGTCAAAGTCAAAAATCAAAACAAATTAAATTTTTGTTTTGTTTTGTTTTGTTTTGTTGAAGCTGAATGGTGAATGGGAAAGTTAAGGGATGGGTTCCAAGTAAGTAATAGATTGGCTAACAAGCCACAAACACAGTGCCTGTGGAGAGGGCCCCCAAGGTTGGGGGCTCCAGCAAGTACAAAGGCTTGCCTTTGTACTCTTGAAGGCCTCTGATGTTGGGGGCACTGTGAAAGGAGTTGATTGGTGGCTGATGTTTGTTGCAGGATATCTGATGAGGGGGATGGGAATGGGAGAAGTTGTTCTGATGAATATTTGGCTGAGATCTGATCTGATGAATTTGGGAATGAAAAGGAGATAGTGGCTCAGAGAGTCAGAGAATCAGAACCGATTCTGACTTTCTGAGGTTCTGAAAACCTTTTAGATTTATATTTGTAGACCATACTTGTTAATACATTTATGGGATACAAGCATTGAGACTAGTTTTTTTCCCCAGTTTCTGAGTTTCCTAACTTGGTCCTTTTGGCTGTAGTTTGGAAATTGGGTTTGAACTCATTTTGTAACATATTTTGTTTTGCCTTCTTTTTTCTGACTTCCTTGGTTTGCTATACTACACAGCGGCTCACTCACAGCTCACCTTTACACTACATCCACAATAATGAATCTCAACTTTTAGCCCCCATGCCTCAATTGACTTGCAAACAAGCCCTCAAGAATTTAATTCAATCCACACAACATGCAAGAAAATCTCTTGTTCAGAGCAACCTGGCCATCTTAGCATCTCAGAGTCAATGACTATGAATCATAAACAACTTGAAAAACTACATCCACTCTTGTACATACTGTCTAATCAATCACTTTTGGAAAATCTCATAGGCCACATCCTTTTCATATTTCATGGTTTATATTCAAGAGTATGAATATATGAAAGCACAAGAAAAAAATCAAACTGAAGCAGAGGAAACATGATTAAACTTTGTCCAGCAGTTCAACTTTCAAAATTTGAATTGAACTTTTCATGAGAGACCTGGCACAAGAAAAATGTGTGCTCATTCCCAGTGAACAAGATTGACCCATAATCTACCAATCCAATTTAAATCACCTATACCTCCCAACTGAGCTCAGCATTCTCTCCAACAACCTATGCAAACCCTACAATTGATCACAACAGATTGACTGGGAGATATTATGTTTACTAATCACTTTGATCACGCACTGAATTGGTATTTGATGGGATCAACATGTTTGTATTACAATTATTACCTTTAAATGAATTACAAAAAGAATGTAAAAATTTACAAAATCAAATGATTGAATTTTTATCAACTTCACAACCAATTAGCATCAATAATATTGGTTAAGATTTAGATTTGATTGAATTTATTAAATCTTTTATTTTTTCTATTTTAATTATTTAGCTTCTTTTTCTATCACCATTCCTGGTCAGAATGGTCAATGGAATAATTTTATTAATTTAGAAAAATGGTGGAAAACTCTTCAAAATTAAACATTTGTTTTAAAACCTTAGTAAGAAAACAAACTTTATTGATCAATTTTTTTTGTAAATATAATGCTTAGCCATTGCTTCAGTATGAGACGCTTGAAAGCCTAAGTAAGCCTCTCTTGTCCACCCTCAAAGAGGGGCTGGTTTGGCCTGAGCACAGCAGGATTTTCAAGCAAAAGTGCTTGAAACCCCATTGTGAGGGCTCTAGAAATTGTGTGACCTCACAAAGATTTAGACAGATCTTCTTATAAGCCTTATACACACGCTCATGTTCTTAGCACCACAAGTTGAGCAAAGTGACACAGCTACGGTGGCTGTGGAGCGCCAAATGAGTCAAAACCCCAAAAAGCAAAAAATGTACATGAAACACCCTCAGAAAGCCACGTTGAGCCTATCCCGACCCAGACTCCGCTGCCTCGGACAAAACTTTACCCGTTGTCACCCCCAGGTGTCCTCTTTGACAGTGCAATTCTTATGCAGCAAACTTGATCAATGTGAATCATCCCTTTCTTCATATCAGCTATAGGAGATCATCCTAAATTCATATGTTAGGTGGAGCATGCGAAGAGATTCTTTTTGAATGACCGCTCTAGAAAAGCCGTGTTGTGTTGATTGATCAATAAACCCTTCATCATATCGAACAAATTATGTATCCCAATCATCAGATAATATGGTAAAGTGTGTTACTATGTGTTTGGATAATCATCATTGTCTCAACAAGACCCCCATGATGCTTTCATGAAAGGTGATCTTCATAGGTTTTGGGGGGGAAGTACACAATTTGTGAATGGTCATTTCTGGGTTACATGTTCTTTGCTTGCTCGGCAATACTTGAAAAATCAGGACTCAAAAAGTATAGATGAGTTGCCAACAAACAAGAATAGAAAGCTGAATAATTGCACAAAATTAAGTCGAATGAGGGGATCTCTGTTCCCAGGCCAGCGGACCTCAGCGGACTCAGGATCGGGACAGGCTCAGCGGGGCTTTCTCCCAAGGTTTCATGTAGAATTTGCGCTTTTGGGGGTTTTGACTCAATTGGCGCTCCACAGCCACCATACACAGCCGAGTTGTTGAGTTTTTGTAACTCTGGCACAGGACCCAGGAATGCGCCTACAGAGGTATCTGATGTAAATTCCGACGTTTTGTTGGCGGGTTTTTAGGGCACTAAACGACACATTCACAGCACCTACAGTAGTGCAAAATGTGCGTGACATTAAAGGCTTTCGTTTAAGCTAGCTTTCAACCTCATAGCACCAATACTTCCTGAGATAATGGGATGTAACGGTCAAAAAGAGCCTTAAAATCGAACGTCGGAATCAGGCCTTGGAGGCACGAAAAAAAATTGCGCCAATCGATTTTGCGCGAAAGTGAGGGGAGTTGAGAGACTGGGGGTAGGCTCATTTGATAGCCCTAGTCCATGCGCATCTTTTGAAGTGCTCTGGACCTTGAGACAAGGAGTGGTGTGTTGTGTAGAGCCCAAAAACTGAAAAACAGGTTTCATCAGATACCTCTGTAGGCGCATTCCTGGGTCCTTCTGGCACTCATTCAATACAACTTGGAGTCCATTCTCCTCGGGATCCACAACTGTTGACATGCTAAATGTGGCACCAGGAGACAAAGATGACCTTGAAGAAGCTCCTCTCACTTTTTGGTGGGGTTTCATGAATTTCAAGCCCTCACCATGGAATTTCAAGCAATAGTGCTTGACAATGCTGCTGTGCTCAGGCCAAGCCGGAGGTTTGTCAATGAGTGGCTCCTCGAGAGCGGACATGGCCGCATCGGAAGAGGGGCTTAGTTAAGCTTAGGGGACTTGAAAGGTACAGATAGTGTCCTTCGCGAGGATTGTAGAGTACGGCGTGTACGTTAGTGATCCGATGAGAGACACGAACCATTTGTTCGCGTTGGCAGAGTGGTACAATACAAATCGGATTGCCTCTTCGGACCGCAGCGATGGGACGTCACTTTAAAAAAACTCGCAAACGGGGTTGATGGGGTTGTGATCATCTTAGTTGGCACAACAAAAAGATCGCGCTGAGGTGAAAGGATGGGACAAGGTTGTCATAGTCCTATACATCTTTCATCGCAACCCCATCAACTGAATTCGAGGTCATATGGATGAAACGCTATTGAAATGCTTGGAGCTATCATCACTATGATTGAATCAAGTTGAGCATGCTCTTTGGTCGAACTCAATGTGGAACGACCCGTTGTGAAAAGCTTTGAATCATCAAAATTCGATTGATTGCAGAGGTTTTGAATGTGCATGCTAACATCGCACCAAGCGGCAATGAGATTCAAAGGGGCTATGGAAGGGTATTTCGTGACGAGTTTCTGCAAAAGGAATCACAATAAGTAAAATGTTCGAAAATTCAACAAGTGTGAAAAGGATGACTCACAATCGAAAAGACCGAAACCCATGTCATCATCGGATTCCTCCTTCTCTTCTTTCTTCTCTTCGGCTTTTGGTGCAGCAGCATCACCACCAGCAGCAGGGGCAGCACCACCAACAGCAGGTGCGGCAGCGCCACCACCACCGGATCCAACATTGGTAAGCATATCCTTGATATCTTTTCCTTCAAGAGCCTAGAGGAAAATCAAACAGAATTATTAATCTGAAGATTGAGGAATCGGAAAGGATTGATAAGTACACACCTTGGCGAGGAGAGTAGCCCAGATCGGTTCTACGTCGATCTTGGCAGCAGTGCAAAGGGTGTTAATCTTGTCTGCGGTGATTTCAAGACCCTCATCGGCGAGAATGAGGGCAGCGTAAGTGGTAGCAAGGTCGGCCATTGTACTAGAACACGTAAGTCAATGAATGATGAGCCAAGACTGAGCGTTGTCTGATGAGCTGAAAGCTTGAAAGTACCTAGGAATATTTGAAGCGAAAAGCCGATGATCGATTTAAGCCGTAGGGCGGACCGTCGGTCTGTTCAATAGGTTGAGGGTGGTGGGTGCAGTGGTTGGCAGCGTAGGTCTCAAGTTTCCTACCGGCAGCACTTGCGTGAGAGTTAGGGTAAAGATCGAAGCGTATGTCTCATCAGACTAGGGCTAAACCTATCAATTTCAGGGCCATTTGAGCGAAGACCTCTTACATCCCATATCCCTCGACCTCCCAAGTCCCATAACACATATAATTTCACAATATCTCCAGGATGAGAAAGATCTCGTCTGGAACTGAGATGACATTTGATTGCGGCATTGCGACCTAGTCGAACATGGCACCAACATGAAATTTAACCAAGACCACGATGAGCGTATATTTTTGCAGGTTTCATATTCACGGGATTGAATAGACAGCTCAAGGTTGAAGTGCCGAAGCTTTTATCAAACAAAATATCATCGAGGACTTCGAAATTGTCAATATGTATTGCATAGAGTGATTGCCAGAATGATACCTCAAGACTTAAACAACCTTTCTAAACATCTCAAGTTTTGGAAAGTGACACAAGTTATCACATTTCCTCTCAGAAAATCTTGAAAGACGATCGATTTGGATTGTTCATACATACATAGATGTTTGTCCACCTAGTGTATCTCTGACCAGCGCATAACTCTTGAACCAATTGAAGGTCAAAATTCATGAGGGAAGATTGGAAAAATGCGGTGAACAACAGCTAGATGACCATTCCCCGTCAAATGCTAAGAACTCGATCTGATCAAACGGACCTCTGTGAATTATAGCCGACGGATTTGAAGATGCATTTAGATACGATTTTACTGCATCCGGGTAACATCGCTATGATTTATGTAGAGCGTATTTCTATAAGTTAACTTCTTCTAATAAAATGAACAGGCCTCATGTTGAAGAGGAGAGCATCAGGGATTAAAACAACGCATGCGACACATCAAGATGCAGTGGAATCATGAAAAAACGATTTGAGAAAGAAATACAAGGTTTGTATCAAGACATGAAGCAAAATCTCTAGGAAAATTACGCCTCATTTGAAAGCTTTAACTCCTAATATAGGATTCGTGTCTTGATATTACTGCTCGTTCCCGATATACGCTCAAAGAGAGACGAGATTTCAGCTGTACTAACATCGGCCAATTGGCTAACTTGTATATCTGCTAATAGATAAGCAATATCACCTCTACTATCTGAATATTGTTTTTCTACATTGTAATCTCCTACGATCGAATTGACGTTTTTGAGAACTCCGGGTTGATTTTGATGCACATGACAAACTCGAACATATCCAGTAGCAAGGATAGGTCGAAGTGTAACTTCTGGAAAGTTAACAGCTCCAATTGATGAACCAAAGGTAAGATAACGAATTAAAGCTTGTGCTACTTCTGCTCCAATTGCCCTCTGTGCTTCTTCTGTTGATCCTCCAATATGCGGTGTCAGAATAACGTTTGGTAGTTCTTGAAGTTCACTTGTCCAAGAGTTGAGTTCGTCATTGAAGTGTTCACCATTACCAGCTGGCTCGTTAGGATAGACGTCTAGTGCAGCTCCAGCAAGTTGTTTGGTTTTGAGCGCCTTGACAAGAGCTGGGATGTCTACCACTTGACCACGTGCGTTGTTGATCAAGAAGCTTTCGGGTTTCATTTGTGCCAACTGAGCAGTTGAAATCATCCCGATGGTCTCAGGAAGCTCAGGAACATGAAGGGTGACAAAGTCAGCTACACTGAGCATTTCTTCCAAGTCTGACATCTGTCTTGCTGATCCAAGTGGCATGATCGGTACTACATCGTGATAAACTACTGACATTCCCATTGCTTCTGCCAAAACACTAAGTTGAGATCCAATGTGTCCATAACCGACAATACCTAAAGTTTTTCCTCGTACCTCCCAACATCCCTTTGACAACTTGTTCCAAACCCCACGATGAAGTTCAGCAGATCGATCGAAAAGTTGACGAGATAACGCGATGACTTCTCCTATGACTAATTCAGCAACTGAACGCGAGTTTGAGAAAGGTGAATTGAAGACAGAAATCCCGGCTGAGGCGGCGGCTGTGAGGTCGACCTGATTGGTACCAATACAAAAACAACCGATGACTAACAACTGTATTTTTGAAGAAAATGATATCAGTCTTTCCATAAAAGAATAAGATTTGGAGAAGAGAAAAGTGACGAACTTGACCAGCTACTTCTTTGATCACTTTAGCTGTTACTTTAGTCTTTGATCGAATCCCTAATCCAGAATAACCTCCACTCTTTATTTTCTCAATCAAATCATGTTCATTCAAAGCAGTCTTGACCTCATCCACCCCATAACCTTGACCACGTAAGAGCTCGACCGCTAGACTATTGACGTTTTCGAGGAGAAGGATCTTGGTTGGACCAACTGCCCAAGGCGTTAAAAGCTTTCCTGAACTGTCGTGTCTTGCATGGGTGGCCGATAAAGACTGTTTAGGAATGTCGGGAGAATGAGTAACGCTTGAGACTGTCATTTTGAATGTGATCTTGAAGTATAGGTTCTGATGATATCCAGTGGTTGAAGGGAGATGATCAAAAAAGTTGAAAGAAATCGGATCGGATCGGGGCAGAGTTACTCGTTCCTGATGACGTTTTTATAGAGAGAAGCTCGCGTCAAAAAAAAGAGAACTGAGCGATAGTCCTATATATCACCAACGGTGTATATCACATGGCTCATGATAAGCTACAGGATGCTATGCAAGTTATTGCTTCAGAGCTTCTCCTTTCTCCACGCCCAACTCAATCAGCAATTATGCTATGTAGTAGAACCAATCCCCAAATGTTTTGCCTGGGTTCTGCACGGCAGGAGGATATCAAGATAAGAGTCTCTCCGCAAATGTTCTTGATTTCGGTCTTATCTTCTTTTCAACTATGATAACTTGATGGCAGTGATATGTTTTATTCTGCGCTAGAAACTTGTTTGAAATCTTTCATTCAAGCCAAGGCTACACCACGGGGCGACTTTGACCTGGGACCACATGAAATGTAAGTTGGGTATGACCACACCAAGTGGTTGTTTAGAACAGGTGGTACACCACGGAGTGGTTTGGCCCATCTGCAGACGAGGACAGAGGCCGTCTGCAGACGGGCCTTTTTTAATATAGTCACGGACCGTCTGCAGAAGGGCTCCAGTCCCACTATCTGCAGACGGTCTTTTGAATACCGCCTACAGCCAGCCTACAGGTTGAGTGAAGACGGTAGACAGAGGGCCGACCACCGGTCTGGGTCTTGGGTCCTGCTCCACACCAATCCTCAATACACCACAGGGGTGTTTTGCCCGCCTGCAGGCGGTCCATCCAGGCCACCTGGAGACGGTCTGCCCTTCTGCAAAGGTAGGCGGTCTCCAGGTGGCCCTCACGCGCGACGTCTGGCAGGCACCTGCTGGGCTCGCCGGTAGGCTGGCTTGCTTGCGCCCGCTGGCGGGCTGTGATCTGCCTTCCGTACATCAAAAAAGCAGTTGTACACAGTATGTACATTAAGGACAGAACCATGTGTAGTCCTCAAGCAGAACTTCAGAATTTCCATGAAGGATTGGTTACTTTGTATAATTATATACAGAAACAAGCGACTCCGAGTTCAAACCTGAGCCAGGATCATCACGAAAGACACCAATCATATCGTGATATTGGTTTCACAAGTGATTAGCGACTCTTGATGTCCTCCAGACTCGAACTTGACAATGATATCCCGTAAAAACTACACTTGGCAACCTTCTTTCCAGGTCATTGATTGTTTTTTTTGCAAAGGTTTGACAAAATTAGCAGGCAGACAGGCCGCCACCGCGTATTTGGTCTGACAATGGCCCAGAGGCCGACTACGGCCTCGATTTCTCTTGTCCATCTTCAGGCGGTCAGTGGGCCGCCGATCGATGGCCTGCCAGCCGGTCTACAGGTGGCCCTCAGGAATGACCATTCTCAGACTAAGAAAGGCCATCTCTAGACTCAAAGCCCCTCCGTGGTGTAATAGTCCAGTGAGATGGCTGCTAGCCTTGAAATTTGGCTAGCAGACAACTGATTCAAAGAATCAGAATAAAATCAATTTATCAATGCATTAAGGATCTCTTCAGACATACAAAGGTGATAACAATCAGTATAATGAGTATATAATATGAAGATACAAATTACTTTCTATTGAAACTAGATAAACATGTGAAAATCACAACTTTGTGTTTCAAAAACTTTGAAGTAAAATATAATTTTTCAATCGATTCTTTGTATTCTTTGTAAGTTTGATTTGTAGTTGGGTTCATATCAATCGATTCAAAAGATAAATTCAACATTGCAAAAATTGGATTAATTGGTGTTACTGATCAAGTTCTACCAGCTCTTGTTATAATTTTTCAAGAAAAGGATCGATTCAGTAATTGAAATCAATTTCCCTAGATTTGACAGAATGAAAAGCAATTGACCATTCTTTGAAATCACTCAATTATTGATTTATGACACCTCGCTTTGTTATCATCGATCAAATTAGATTTCAACAAAAAGTGATCATGATTTGTGGGTTGGATAGCTCGCATAAAACTTGTACTCATTACGATGAATATCTCAGGTTTTGATATTTGATCCTGGTAAACTCAAGATTGATATTGACCTGATATTTCATTGATAAAAAACTTGAAGGTGATTTGTATAATCTAGAAAGAGTTTGTTCTGGTAAATTGTGTAGGAATTCGGATAAACTTGAACTGATTTCGTTTTTATCTGTCTTTTCCATCTTGGAATGAATCAAATCAAATAGCAAATCGAATGAAGGTTGTGTGATCAATTGATTTGAAATGCTGAGCTGATCAGTTTGGTCGATCGAATCAAGCTAAGTTAGCCTAAGTGATTTGTTACCACCCATTAAGAATTGGTGATTTGATTGGGTTCTGATGATCCGATCAATTCTGAATGTAGTTGAACCTATTCCATTACCAATCTCACCATTTCATCTAAGAATCATTTCATTATCATTCAACCATCCAAAGACTCATAAGTTATTATCATCAACTTATGATGGGAAAAAAGGTTGTGAATATCAGTCAAAAGTGTTTTTCATGAAAAGTCTGAATGATTGTGAGATCTCAAAGGGATGTTCTTCGATGATAAGTTTTCTTAAATGGTGTGAATGAAGATGAGACTTGATTTGATTGATTTGATTGATTTGATGATGATGAGATAGAAAGTATGAAGTTGATGATGGTGATGATGATGAGTTGAGATGGATTTGATGAAGTTGAAGTGGTTGAGAATGGTTTTGAGGAATCGATTGGTTGGTTGGTTGGTTGAGTGATGTCATGATTTGAAGTTGAGGTCAAGTTCAGTTAAAGCTTTATTAAATTTGACCTTATAATACACCACGGAGTGGTCCGGCCCATCTGCAGACTGGGACGAAGGCCGTCTGCAGACGGGCCTTTTTTTATATAGTCACGGACCGTCTGCAGGTAGGCGCTGGTCCCACAGTATGCAGACGGCCTTTCAAATATCGCCTGTAGCCAGCCTGCAGGCCGACTGAAGATGGTATGCAGAGGATTGATCACCGGTCTGCACCGGTCTGGGACCTATTAAAGACCAGTCCTCAACAAAGTCCAGTGAGACGGCTGCAAGCCTCAATATTCGGCTAGCCAACAGTTAATTCAAAGAATGAAAATAAAATTGATTCATCAATGGCTTAAAGGATTGTTCAGGAATATACAAATGTGATAATAATGAGTATATAATAAGAAGATACAAGTTGTTTTTAAAATATAATTTTCTAATCGATTCTTTGTATTTTTTAATTAAGATATAATTTTCCAATTGATTCTTCGTGGGTTTGATTTGTAGTCAATTTCATATCAACAGATTGGAGAAAAGAATCTAACATCATAGAAATGGTATCAATTTCTGCTACTGATCAAATTCCACCAGTTCTTGTTATAATCATTCAAAGAAAGAACAAAGTCAGTGATTGGAACCAGTCTTCCTAGATGTAATGAGAATCAATCGATCCCTTTTAAAAGCACCCAAGAGCCGATTACTAATTTATGATGTATCATCATCGTTATTGTCGATTGAATGAGATTTCAACAAGAGTGGTATGATTTTCAGATTGAAAAGATTGAATTTGAGGTTATTATTACCCATGAAGGTCAATGAGACAGATACAATTTTGATTCAATCAGCACACTTACCTCATTACTCTCAAAGAGTACTACTCAATCAGCTTTATCACCTGTAGTCTAATTCAATCGGGCTTAGGTTGAATGGACGGTGTCGTTGATGAAAAAAACAAAGTAATTTAGTTTGATGAGTGCAGGAGCTGACCGATTGGTGCAATGTCAGTTTTTTGAGAAGTTTATTGAGAGCACAGAGATTAAATACCAGTAATCGAGTTTGGCTAAGATGACTGATGGAGGTAAAGAAGGTAGTGAGTCTTAATCATGATGAGATAACAATCTGGTTTCTAATTCTGTCAAGAGTGATTGATCCTGAATGAGTTTAAAACTGGGAGCCGACGGGAGTGATGCTAAAGCTGAAGAGTTTGATAAGTTGATTTGATGATTAGATTAAATGAAAGCAATGATAATATATCTTGATGCAGATTAGCAATTGAATGAAGTTAATCAATTTATTTGATTGAATTTGGTTCTGTTTCTGATATAAATGAACCTGCTGTTGATCGATGATGAAATGGTGGTTGATGGTGATGGGATTGATGAATCCACTATAGTGCAAAACAGCAAGACTCAACAAGCGCCGGATCGAGTTTTTTTGCTTTTTGGCGGGGCCGGGCCAAATTTCAAAATCCAAAAACAAATTATTTGTGTGTTGGATATGGCTTGATCGATTCCTCAATCACCTTCATCAACTCATACATACATCAGACCACCTCGGGATCTGACGACAATATGGAAGAAGAGCCATCTTCTGTTATTCCGCCCAGAATCTCCTTCAATGCCTTCAAATCCAATGCCATCAACCTCCGGCTTCGCGTCGATCGAACCTGATCAGAATTTATCACTTTGGATTAACAACATCAATCGTGCCTGGAGTCGACTCAATCAAACAATTGATCAAACTTCAGTTCATTAAGCTGATTACGCGATTAACACACTCTTCAATCAACTTGATGAACAGAAAAAGTTCAACCCACAAATCCAAAAGCTCAATATTTCTAAACCTCATTTATCATCAATCAAAGAACCAAAACTCAAGTTCAAGTAAGTCACATGCTTTACTCACAAGTTATTTGGATGATGTCTGACAATTTTGCCCGACTGATAGATCAAGATGATAGGAATCACTAAACCTGACAAATAAGCTTGTACACACAAATCAAGTGTATCAATTGCATTGAAGGGTCATTAGCACAGCTGTGATGAATATTGGCATCTGATGAGCTGAATTTCAACTTATTTCATTGTCATCTATTGCTTTGTGTGGCATAAATTTTGAAAAATTTACCTCACACACTTAAAATCCATTTCATTTTATCTTTTCTTCTCTCCCACAACTGCGTGCCACTTGACCGATCTATGTATATATTTTTTTATTCAAACTTGACCAAAATGAAGAAGTTGGTCTTTGGCAATCTCACACTGTTTTTGAGATTTGATCCTAATAAAATTCCCAAACAGTTTTGAATAGCTGCCGATGAGCCCGTTTCAAAACTGAAATCAAATCCCAAAAAACTCGAAAAATGGCCCCGCACAAAGCTTTTGAAAAAAAACCCGACACTTGTTGGGTTTTGCTGTTTTGCACTATATTTAGGATGACCGGATGACAAGTGGACTTGAAACAATTTGAATGGACCCAAAGTACAAATGCTCCGAGCTGTCCCGAGTTCCCTTAAAAGCCATGTTAGGGAAATTCCGGATCAGGGATCAAGTCAAGCTTAGCTTGACTGATGCTTGCCTGCCGGCGGTATCAAGTCGAGCGGCAGCCATGTGACATGCGGCCGACTCAACTACAACGCACACCAGCTGCAGTCCGACTCCTGGCGGTACTCAATCGGACTGCAGCCAGTATGTAGCCGGTTCTTGCAGGCCAGTTTCAGGCCTTTTACAGGCCACTTTCAGGCGATTCTCCGGCCATTTCACGACCCCGACGATCTGCAGACCTCACCGACGCTTTTTCTGCTCAGAAACCACTCCGTGGTGTAAAAGATTTTATTACAAGGAAGAACAGTCTGGCAGACGTCTCACAGGCGCTCACCCACCCTTTTTCAGACTTAACTACGCAGACCAGCTGCAGTCCGACTACCAATGGTACTCAATCGGACTGCAGCTGGTATGTAGCCGGTTTTCACAGACCATTTTCAGGCCTTCTACAAGCCATTTTCAGGCGGTTCTCCGGCAATTTCAGGACCCCGACCACTTGCAGACCTCACCGACCATATTTCTGCTCGAAAACCACTCTGTGGTGTAGCAGTGTGACCGCAGCTACGTGGCCCTCACCCAAGCTTGTCGCCCGTTCTACACATGAGCTCGCTATGAGCAGCGAGATCACGTTACGTAATGTGATGGACCAGCCTATTAGCGGGTGAGCTGATGCGTGTGAGGGGGACCTGTCAGCCAGGTGCTCAGCACCTGAATCAGCTTGGATGACTCAGATTCTTGAGAACCCAGCGATATTTGTACTTTACAATTTTTTGGTTTTTATTTTTATTTTTTAATTTTTTTGAGGGACAGTGACGTCACCGGTTTTTACTTCTCCAAATTCCATTGACCACCGTCGTTCTTCTATATGTCGTTCCGCACACGACCCCCTCAAACGTCTTCACTTCAATCAATCACAAGAAGTCTCACTCTCACATCTTCAATAGCGAGGTTCATCAACTGCATCACATTAATGTAATAGATTGCAAGAACAAACTGGGTAACTTCATGGGTTTGTCTGTTTCTCACATCAATCTTGTCTGCTTGATTTTCTTTTGATCCTATCATATTCATTGATGCCCTTTATTGTCCTTTAGCAATATCAATTCACTTGTATCATTGTGAGTTTCCCTCTTTTTCTCTTCTTCAAAGGCTCATTTTGATTTGGTCATGCTCGGCCCTTCCTATTTTGTTCTTATGACATTGTAATTTGATGATGCACAGATTGATGGCTTTGAAAATATCCTGGGTTCGATTACTCTGTACTCAACCTTTAGAAGAAGAAGCGAAAAAGTTCAAAAGTTCTTTTATCAGGACTGTTTGTTCTTCTTTGTCTCTATCCAATGAATCATTTCTTACAAAATCAAAATGAAAGTCATGAAGAATACATCGAGCAAAATGGACAGATGAATTTCAAAAGAACTTATAACACAATCGAACTTCATCATGCTACTTCAAAGCCGATGCTTCTGAAGTTCAATAAACAATCACTCAATTCAAAACCAAATGAAGTAGTCAACTTTTACCATTCTTTTTCATTTCTATTGGATCAGAGGACTCAATAAAATCAGCTATAGTAAAACGAATGAAATCATTCAACAAAACGGATACACTCGAGACGAGGTCATTTCTTTCAGAGTAACAATCTACAAAAACTTAATAGATCAAGTGAGATGTTCTTGTTCTGAAACATCTTAACTTTATGATTCAAATTTACTGATTTCTTGGAACTACTTTTTATCTCATCCTTACTTTTTATCCGACTCTCCCTTGTCCACAGATTGCTCAATCACTGGCTCGATCACCTGTTTGTATTAGGTAAGTAATGCACACATCTATTTGGCTTCTTGTCTCACATTCAGTCATATCTACATCATCATTTCTTTTGATACGAAGATCCCCATTACCTTCAGATCTATTTTATTTTATTTGAGTCTTTCCCTCTCAATTTTTTGGCTGTACTCTTCCAATCTTATCTCTTGTATTAGCTTGGTATATGTGTGTAGTATTTCAGGGTTTTGCCAATGCAAATAGTAGATGAAATTGGTTATGCACAATTTGGTCAGCAAAAAAACAGCCCATCCCAGTTTAAGTGGGCTGGCTATTAAGAACAAATAACACGGAATGAGCACTGAGGGGAATCACTCGACCTTTCATTGGGTGATCAAGCCCGCACCATTGTCATATCAGATAAGTCTCCTTGTCACTGTGCGAGTCATTCCACCTCGTCATGATATGAGATTCTCACCTTGTTATGATATGAGTCAGATTGGGTGAAGCTCACACTGGCTAGCACGTGTAGCTCACATCAGGTATGACGATGTAGACAGCACGTAGTGTGAAAATTCACGTGAGCGTCACGTGCCAGTGGCCCCATGGTGTAAGCTGAGGAGCAACTTTTGCATGAATGCAAGGGCTCCTGGATCAACTCACCTTGTAGCTCTGGTCACCAAAAAAATCTGAGTAGCTTACATAAGCTTCGGTCTTATAAATTGGTCAGACGTCATTGATCCGCCTCTAACTCGATGGGGACAATTTCCATGAAACCAAAACAGTTCAAGAGACCCTGGGGGAGAAGGAGGGGTATTTTGTAGCAAGAGTTCCACCCTTTTCTGGTCAAGGCCAAGTAAGGCTATGTAGTGAGCCCATGCCAGCGTAAAAGGCTCAAGCTCAGTTGTCTTGGTTAAATGGTAGCTTTCAGAAATACGGTGTAGCCTTTGGATGCGTTCCCGGGCAAGAATGATGATGTTAAGATGGAGTGTTCTGAGGTCTGACTCCTGAGGACTAGTGGTTGAGCAACAAATCTTGTGCAGGAGATGACAAAGCTTTAGTCTTGCGCTCACCGCATAAAAAGAGCTTCGAAAAATCGAGATTGGGATGCTGATGATGCGTGGCTATTTCCTTTCACCCAGAAATATAAAATGGTCAAGTTCATCCACAAGTACTGCATGCTCAAGTTCTTACCTTATGACGATATGGCTCATGGAAAAACTGCGAGATAATCATATGCCAAGGTGCCTTGTCCATAAGTCCCACAGGTCCGAAGAGGTCTTTCGTAATTTATAAAGGGTACGGGGTCTTTCGATCTCCAGCAACTATGACCAAATTGTTTAGCAATCATGATCACTTCTTCCGAGTTCGATTGGAAAGGGTGCTCAACTATATAAATCCACATGATACTCTGTCAGTTCATCATCGTCAGCCTCCCAATCTCTACAACTTCACTCTTGCAGATATCATACCTGTAGATATCAAGTCTCTTTCCCATCCCTCACAGCTTTTATACATCAAAGCAAAAACAAAACCGCTTCATTCCAGTCAAAATGCTCACAGACAAATCAATCAAACTCTTTCAATATGTTACAATCTTTTTAGCTTTCTCTACTTATCAATTTACCAGTGGTAAATTCATCTTGACTCCTACCGGCAACGCAAAGGTCCCAAATCCAAGTGAACAACCAGACAATCATAACACCATTTCAGCTGGACCTCCAGTAGGACATAAACCGAGTCCTATCGTTGATGGATCACAAGTCTGTAGTCAAGGTTTTGGACAACGGCATACACCCAAAGGCAACTTCTCTGTCAAAGCCGGACAGGAAGATACAACGCGTGAGGACATTCATCTCTCACTTGATCACTCATAATGTCTTGAATTCTATGAGAATTAACTGTCAGACTAATCCAGTCCTTGTGCCTCGAATTGTTTTTTTTTTATGATCCCGTAGCTTGTCAAACCAAAGATGCAGTCTTCATGTGTTTACCTTCCTCGTGCCATTCACAAGGTAACTAGATAATTTCATTCCTTCTTCAACTCGTTTTCTCTCCCACAATCTCTTAAACTCATATACCATCTTCTGGACCCCTATCAGACAGGAAGCCACACGCCTCTGCTTCTGGATGCGAAGGTGCATCAGGCCCAACACAATGCTTGGCTTACAGTTTCAAACCTGAAGTTCAAACTAAAAAACCATCTGAACCTCCACATCCTAAACCTGTTCAATCATCTCCAGCTCCTCGCAATGCTTCTCATACAATCAAAACTAGAGCTGAACCTGAACATAAAGATAAAAGTTCCGCGGTCAAATCCCCACTGGAGTGTGTTATCTCAAGTGAACCGCTAAAATCAGCAGGATGCCAAAAGATGGACAGTGTCGTAGGTAAGTAACTTTCAAGCTGATTCAATAATTGGAATGTTGAAGCTGAAACTATTCTTGCGTGTGGTTTTTGCATTATTCTTAGAATGTACTAAATGTCAAAAAATTGCAGTCTGATTAAATGATTCCAAGTCGAATCTTTGTGTCTGTTGTAGAACGGATTGAGAATAGATAAAGATTTGTATTTTTATCTCTTGAGAACAAACACACATATATACACATCCTTACACATTTTGATCAGAGAGATTTATGAAGAATTATAAAGCCTTTTTGACTATCTCATTTTGGGAATCTCTGAATGAGTAAGATAAGAAAAGTGAAATGATTGTGATGGATTTATAACTGGATGAAGATTTATTCTTTAGGGAAAAGGACATCTTTTCAGAAATCTTTTGCAGAAAGAAAATTGAGTCAAAACCTTGTCATTGAAGATACCGTCCATCTTCGTTGTATCCTGTTGTCTCTCATACTACATCAAACCACTAACTTTTACATTCACCCGGTTGTTAGTGACACTTGAAACTGTCATCTTGAACAGGAGGTATAATTTAGTAAGTAGACTCAAGTGGAAATCATGGAGGGAATCAACAGTCAACAAGAGCTGAGCCTGTGCTGTCAATCATGCAGCTTATGATAAGCTACAGGATGCTATGCAAGTTACACTCTGTGAGATCTGATCAAATATGTAGTTTCAGATTCTCAAGTATTTATTTATACGAAGGAAAAATGATAACAAGATCTAGCTTGTCAAAGCTTTGCCACGCTCAACTTAACATGTAGCAATTTTACCATATGGTTGACCCTATCTCGTATGTTTTGCCTGGTTTCTGAACGGCAAGGGGACATCAAGATATGAGGCTCTCCGCAACAAATGCAAAGCATAGATTTTATCTTTTTTCCGATCTATGATAGCTTGATACATAACTGAAAAGTTTGATTCTGCGCTAGAAACTCGTTTGAAATCTTTCATTCAAGCCAGGCTGAGAGTGAGGAGGAAATTTTGCTTGAATCGGTTCACATGGGCGAGGATCCTGACTCGCCTTGAAGATCCGATTGATAAAAAGAAATTCCTGCGCTAGAGTGTCCTTCAGAAAAATACTTTGAATCTCTAACCGTTCAAGAGACCCCGGGACACGAGGAAAACAGGGGCGTCTCGTTTCTACCCTACTCTGGTCAAGGCCAAGTCAGCGACGGAGTGAGCAGGCTGCAGGTGTGAGCCCAATCAAGCTAAACCAACTTAAGCTCGACTCTCTTGGTATGCTCCAGAGAGCATAGTATCCTTTGGTTGATGTATCAACGGAAGGGTGTGCTCTCAGGCATGAAGGATTTTGAAGCGGGGTGGTCTGTGCTCTAGGGAATAATGACTGAGCCGAATATGCCGTGAAGAAGATGGCAATGTTTAGTCTTGCGCTCACCGCACGCATAGCAAGAGCCTCGAAAGATGGAGGTCGAAATGTCAATGATACTTGGCAATACGCTTCAAGTTTCATCCATAAATTTAAAGAACATCAAAACAACACAAATCAGAGTTGCAGCCCATGGTCAAGACTAAGTTCACCCACAAGTAGTTCCTCATCAACTGCCTTCACCTTTTGACGCGCCGAATATGGTGGCTCGGAACACCACCGATGGATCCCACAATACACAACTGAGGAATGATGACCAAGTCAAAGTTACAAATGCCAAGGTCCCTTGCCCACAAGCCCCAAAGGTCCGATGAGGTCCCATACAATTCAGAAGGGTGCGGGGTCCCATAATCTTCAGGACCTGTGACCTATCTTTTCAGGAATTGTGATCATTTGGAGGGTGCTCAAGTATATTCAAACCTACTCGATCCTTTACCTTATTTTATCCCTATCAACATCTGACCATATCTTGTACATATCTTTTTTGCATCTACTTCAAGTCTTCTTAATTCACTCACGACTCTTATCCACCTCAAAATGTTCACAGACAAATCTATCAGAATCTTTCAATTCGTTGCCGTCTTTTTAGCTTTTTCTAGTCATCACTTTACCAGTGGTAAAGCCGTCTCAACTTCCGCCGGTAATGAGGTTGTTCAAACTCCAAGTAATGCCCCAGCCACAAATAAACCACAGCCTATGACTGAAGGACCGCAACTTTGTAGTCAAGGTTTTGGACAACACCGCACACAAAAAGGAAATTTCTCTATTAAAGCTGATCTTGAAGTTTCAACACGTAAGGGTCTTCCTCACTTATCGAATCACTCCTGATGTCTCAAATGCTATGAAAAGTGTTTCCTCAGCCGGGTTCTAATTTTTTTCCGTAATTCTGTAGCTTGTCAAACCAAAAAATCTGTCTTTATGTGTTTACCTTCTTCATGTCGTTCACAAGGTACGTGACCAATTTGGTTTATCTTTCATCGCATCTCCTTTCCTAAAATCTTAGTAACATTCAAATATTCCGATTCACTCTCAGACAAAAAGCCCCACGTCTTTGCTACTGGATGCGAGGGTTCTTCAGGTCCAACACAGTGCTTGTCTTACGCTTTCAAGCCTGAAATCCCGGCTAAATCATTCGGAAGTTCGCCTATTCCTGTCCAATCCTCTAAAGCTCCTCGCCCAATTACCCGTAGAGCTGCACCAGAAAAGAAAGAACAAACTTTTGTGGTTAAAGCTCCATTGGGTATGTTCAATTTGATTTTTCTTCTCGGAAGTGCACCATTAATTTCTAACTCTATTTCTTTCTCTTTATTAGAGTGCGTGACTTCAGCTACTCCACCTAAAACAGTAGGATGCCAAAAGTTGGAAAGTGTTATGGGTAAGTCGGTATCGAGCTATTTCAGAAGCATTGAAGTGTTGAAGCTGATATTCTTCTTACCCTTCTGTTTCATTATATACTCAGAATGTACTAAATGTCAAATACTTGTCTAGTCGAATAATCCTTTTGTAAAATAAGTCGAGATTGGGTGAAGTGTTTTACTTTCTTTTGAAAATAACAAACATCCTTGCACATTTTGATCAGTTTGAGTTGACAAGACTTAAAAACCTTCCTGTACTCATGTGGTCTCATCTTGTGAAACTCGTCATGAGTGAAATGAGAAAATTCGTAAGGAGCATCAAAAAAATGTGGATATTTGCAACTTTGAAGATTTGTTCTTTGAGGAAAGTAGACAGCTTTGTGAAAATTCCTTGACAATTCTAGTAAAAACAGTATGTGGTCTCTTTCACCTGTACATAGGTACGTGCTTTGAAGATTCAAGGAAAAAAACATTCCTCAAATAGCTATTAATCTTTCACCTCTTGCTCAGCCTTCAAGATTGCAGTTGTGTAAGTTCCCGAACTACATCTTGACTATGACAAATATGTCTGGGATATCCCATGCGTGCGAAGTCCGGAAACCATTCGATTTCAATCTGGCTTCAAAACTACGACTGGGCCATTTTCCTGGCAAGAATACCTCGTACCAACGACGCAGGAAACTGAAATTCACGTATAGGTTGAACCTTGAGGCCTTGCTTTGAATCCTTGTCGACCTTGATCTCCCACCATCCTTGAGCTTCGATCGATTCAGTCTTAAACCGATCCATCATAAAGTATCTTCGAAGTGACTTACCCGTAGGATCATATTCCAACACATTTACCTTGAATGACGCTGTTGGTAGGTCCTTCTCCACTAATTCGTAAGTTAAGTTCTGGAATACATCAACCGATCGTGTTTCCCATGCATGCAGTATCGCACCTTCGGGGGCATGAGCTGTGTACGCCAGAATACAAAGATATTGGTTAAGAGGTGTGCCTTCGATTTGAAAACAGGGTTGAGCAGCAAGTGGCTTACGGTTGATTAGCTTCTTCAGTAACGCCTGAAGTAGTTCTATGTTAAAGGATTCGGGTGTAGTAAAACCAGAACAACCATGCATACATTCCATTCTTAGTGGGTGAATATTTCGAGGTTAGAATTTGTAGGGGAAGGTAGAGATATTATGGTGGATCGATGGCGAATTTATATTTCAGAAGCGCAAAGGGACTTCTTTATATTTGATGGCGTCACCATCAAATGCGCATTGCACTAAGATCTGTCTAATGGCGTATGTAACCATAGATCTGCTAACACGTCTGAAAGTATCCATTCCGCCCCTGCATATATGGTCCGCGAATCGGGACTGCTTGACCTAGCTCAACTTGAGTTGTACATATACGGTACTCAAAGCTACATAGTTACACGTATATAGTTGTCGTATATACCTTTTTTTGGCGGGGAAAATAAAACGAATATACTTTTGGACTCGTTTTCCCCGCCAAAAAAACTATGTAGCAAAAAGTATGTACGCGTACATACTTGCTTTGAGTACCGTAATACTACATGGCTCTGAAGCAACTAAGTGTCCTTTGGCGAAAGTTTGGTTGGAAGGATGTTCATCATATACATTCAACTTTTCGGGTGCTTGGGCCGCGGGCGAAGCGGGACGATCCATAGTTGGAAAGAATCTGTCATATACCTTCCGGGTTGGTAGCTAGCTATCAACATGATGGAAGGCAACGAGCGACCACTGACTAAAGATCTTGACTGCTTTGTCGCCTTGCATGTCATTCATTTCATCCGTTCGTCAAGCTAGTCTATCACATTTCTCACACATTGTCACACATTGTTTCTGACAAAAAAGCACGCGATGGTTTGACAGTCTATGGAATTGGGACTTCCATATGTGTGTAGGTTGCCCCAACCCTACAACGAGAGATTTATCAGTAGAATCTTTAAGCTTTGTGTAGCCCAAGAAAATTTCCTTCAATGGATATTGAAAAATTCTGCCTCTGCCTCTGAATGATGTAGTCATCACAGTCACATGTATTATCTGTCAATTTAGAATTTTGGAAACCTCACATGAGGATATAAGCAACCAACTTGGAATTATAAATTGTTGTGATGAGCTTCCAGGGGAACATGTGCTGATCTTGAGCAAGTGGTACTTTGGTTGGCCTCCTACATACAGGACATGGAAAACTCACACTTCCAGATGTCACAATCCAACCCCATGTTAGTATTGGAAGTTCCAACCCAGGCAATCAAGAAAAATTAAGACAAAAAATCAATATCAGCAAATTGTTGTGATAGCTGTGATACTAAGTAATTAGTCCCACAGATTGATCCACTTACCTTGATACATTGTTCATGAACCATTTGGGGAACATCCCCACATCCTAATTTTACAACTCTTTGCCCCTCCAAGGATCCAGCTCAACACATGGCACATCCTTTATGACTTTCATTGCAAATGATGCTTCATTCAGAATATTCATCTTCATCTGGAAGTAAAAGACTTCTTAAAGATCCGTAGTGGCCAGTTTCTTCTACAAACATCAGGAGAACTTTGATCAGTCATCCTGCAACGATGTCAAAAATTACATATCCTGTATTTCAGTGACCTTCCCATTCTATGTTGGTTCCACATCTTGGATCAACAAGTGGGAAGAAATCACATATAGGCTCTGGTACATGGGAATGCCAGGGATCCCAGATGGTATTCCTTCTATCATAAATTTATTTTAAGGTGTTGGTGAAAGTTAAATAAAGATGCTTACCATTTTTCCTACATGCCTTCTCAGGTATTGTTCAATTCCTTCTATATAAGTGCTTACTTTTTACATCATTTCAATGAGAAAGTCTCAATCTTCATGACACTTCTCCCCTTGTGTAACATGTGGGCCATACAATTCCTTTTCCATGCTGCAAGTGCAGAGTCTTGGATATTCAATATATGTAGACATTGTTTGATGTAAACAGAATTCACTGATCTCCCAAATTCTCCTTGAATTATCTTAGAGTATTGGGCAGTAATTAAGCATCTCACATCCCCCTCTGGTAAATCACTCTGGATTGTCTTCTGGTTGATAATCAAGATTCAACATTCTGCATAGCAGTTGGATGTAGGTTTTCCTGATATTCTAACATATGATAAAAAAGGCAAAACAATTGGAACTTTTCATCTCGAGAATTCTTGAGAACCATGTGCTGCAAACATTGCAATGGCAGCAAACCAACAATTTTGGGGTTGGCTGGAAAGCCCATTTGGAGTAACTTGTGGTATATGTCTATGATTGTGATTTGGGTGTTTGATGTCTTCCTTTGGGGTGTTGGAGGTACTTTCTGATGTCCATAATCAACTCAATGTACCTGAGAGCTTCAGTGATAAAACCTTGGAAATTGGTTTCAAAGTCTCCTGGTATTTCAATATATGATACAACCACTTTATAGATTTTCCTGGCATGGTTTCAAGTGACATGTTCTGCAAACATGTCAATGTCAATGATTTTATTGTGTTCACATCAGTCACAGGATTTGTTTGGAGTAACATCCTTATTTTCCTGATGATCCTTTCAGAGTGCAGAAGATGACTTCTGATGGTTGTGATCAGCTGGACTTGCTGCACATCCTTTTTCAATAGAATACTATCAGAGAGTGTATGTAAAAACTGTGTATGTTGCATTATTTGATCTAAGCATGTGATTTATTTATTTCAAGTAGTATTATCAATTATGTTATGTATTGTTTGCAATGTCAATGACTCCACAGTTCACAATTTGGACAAGGACTTGTCTTGAAGTAGTTGGTCATGTATCTTCATGAAGGCAGTTCTTTGAAGGTTTTGTTTGCCACCCTGAAGTTAATTTTTGATATTCACAATCAGCTCAAATTGCTTGAGAGCATCAATGACAGCTGGAATCATTTTAATTGTCTCAGTTCTGCTTTTGATGGCACCCAAAATATGCAAGTGAAGTGTGGTATGGTGATCTCATCCATCTTTCTGGAGAGTGATTAATGTCCCATTGCGAATCTCCACCCTAGGTTTAAAGTCAAGTCCTCAGGAAGTGCCTGAACTTTCCTTCCAGAAAAGTAATTTCAGGTGACAAACTTTCCTGGTCCAACAGGAAGAGCTCCAATCCTCATTGACAGACACTACCTTTGTTTGGGTTCACATTCCCTCTTGGCAAAAAATATCAAAGTATCTCAAGGACACACAGATTCCACAGTCTTTCATATGATCCTAAATTGTTTCTTTGTAGATACTTCAATGAAGTGATAATACAAAACCTAAGGGGTCCATTGGTGAAGATTGGAAATTGTTCAAGATGTGTAAACAAGATTTCCAAGCCCATGTGTATTATGTTAATGCCGGATTGATGAATTCAAGATCTATTACCAAGCCGTTTGATCTCATCCATTGCTCTGTGAAGATGATTGTGTTGGGTGACCTTTGCAAAGATTTTTGAACTGCAAGGGCTTGAATTGGCGTCATTTTGGAAATATTCAAACTCTTCAGTTAATGGCACAAAGGTATCTAATTTCATGAGCTGTTTTTGCATTTCATCTTGAATCTTGTAGTTTTTATACTTTTTAAAATTAGTGGGCACATAATTTGTGCTTTCCTTCTGCAACCCCACATCCATCACCATTTGGGACTGTGTTGGAGGCGAGTTGACTTGCTGTGCAGATCTTACACACTTCTGTGGTCAAGCCCAAGACAAGTTTTTCGTTTGATTTTTGAAGAGAAATATTGGATTCATTTGATAAATATAGAAGTGGTTGGACAGTGACTTCAGGTTTGAGAGGTTTGAGACACTTGTCAATATTGCAGGTGGAATATTGATGGGGTAAAGGATTTTGATATTGGCAGTTGATGCTGGATGTGTAGGGATGTGTTCAGATGTGTTGGAAGAAGAAGTTGAGAATTTAATTTGGTGCCTTTAATTTTGGACTTGTAAATTTGATTGCACTTCGAATTTCTTTCTCCCAACTTGTCTCTTCAACTTCAACTTCAACTTCAACTTCAACACGCCATTCAAACAACTCGAGTATGAAACATCAACCCAAAACATACAAATTCGCATACTATTGTTCAGGTCATGGATTTGGACATGCAACAAGAGTAATAGCGATCAGCTTAGAATTAATCTCATCAGGTCATCAAGTCTACATTATCACATCAACACCTAAATCAGTATTTGAATCGATTCTATCAAACCAACTTATCTATCGATCCAAAGTTATCGAACCTAAAATCATTCAACCAAAAGCTTATGATGTAGATAAATTTGAAACGTTTGATAATTTAGATAAGTTTATTAGGTTTGATCGTAATAGAATCTTAAATGAAGAAATCGATTGGTTGAAATCGGAAGGAATTCAATGTGCATTGGTAGACGCTCCATTTGTACCTTGGTAAGTCTTTATCTTTCTATTTTGATTTTTGGATACTGAAACTAATGATTCTTCTTAATTATGTTAAACAGTGCTGCAGCTTTTCAAGCAGGAATTCCTTCCGTGATCATCAGTAATTTTACATTCTGTTCATGTTATTCGTATTTATCAATGTCAACTTCTCAATCCGATCCATTAATCAAATCCGAAGAAGTTCAAGCTCCAATAGACCCAAAGCTTTTAGATCCATTAGTCAAAATCGTCATTTCAGATTATTCAAAAGCTAATCTTTTATTAAGATTACCAGGATCTATACCGATTCCAGGATTTGATACAGATGTAGAATTACCGTCAACTAAATGGGTCAACCTTGCAAAACATTCATTTCAAGACCATATACATAATTTATTAGATAGATCAATTCAAGACATTCCAAGACCAGTGATCGATTTACCATTAGTTTTTCGTAAAATCTCAAAATCAATCTATAAACCGAACCAAAAATTATCATTATTAAAACTTTTAAATCTACCGACTTCATTACAAACTTTAAATACCAAGATCCTTTTAATTTCATTTGGTGGTCAAGTGATACCTAGACCTAAACCCATTCAAACTTCTGAAAATACAAATTCACCTTTCTTTGATATCTTACCTCCTGGTTGGATTGCTATCGTTTGTGGTTCTTCGGTCGATGGTTTAACTTCTCAAGATGCTCTTGATCGGTTTTATCCGATTCCTAAAACATTTTCTTATGTACCTGATCTTACGGCTTTATCTGATGTAGTAATGGGTAAATTGGGATATGGTACTTGTAGTGAAACATTGGCTACTATGACTCCATTCATATATGGTAAGTTTTTCTTGAACCATCAATGATTATTTGTTATTGAATTGGATTTCTCACAACTGTTTTGAATGTTTGTTACTTTCTTCTGAATAGTACCTAGACCAATGTTTATTGAAGAATACGGATTAAAGAGATTAATCAAAAACTTAACCAATGTAGAAATGAGTCGGAATGAGTTTGAAGAAGGTAAATGGTATGAAAAAATCTTAAAAGCTGATCAATTAGGATCTAAAATTAAACAAGACTTTATTAAATCTCAACTTGAAAAAGAAGAAAACGGAATTGAAGAAATCCATTCTACTCGAATTGTTGTGAATGAAATTGAACATTATTTGAAACAAAATTTAGATCATAATGATAAGGTGGATGATGATTTGGATGGTGGTGAATGTGGAATTGATCATGGTTTGAATGATGATCATGATGATTTAATTTGGAAAGAGAAAGTTAAACTCGATTGTAATCATCATGATTCAAATCACCTTTCTTGTTAAACCTTTTTTTCTCTTTTAATTTTTCTCTTGAATCCTCAAATTCACTTCTTTCTCTATACTTTCTTGAATCGTTTCCACTTTTTTCTGTTCTCTTTTTTACTTTTAGAACATTTTTTCTCCTCCCCTGAATATACACATCTCAATGTTTTCTCAACTAATTTGGATATGTATCACTTCCTTGTCTTTCCTCAATTTATATAATTTATGTATGAGAAAGTGTAAGATCAGTTCATGTATGCTTTATTGAAGGGATAGCCATACTTTTTTTTCAATTCACTATGTATCATATTCAGGAATGTTGGTTAGTTGTAATATGAGTTCAAACTCTCCAAATGCACTGCCAGAAATTCAATTGACATTTTCATCACTTTTTCCTCTGAGCTTAGTAGCCTTTGAGCCAATGGTGAGGTACTGTCATTGAGCTTACCCATCACTTTGATCAGTGACCATTGAGACACGTGATGAGAAAACAACACACCTTGCAAAATTGAAATCTAACTTGATTTAACATGGTCCCTCAATGCTGAGGGACTTGCCCCCAAAAGTTGCCTTGTTGCTTGAGGTCTAAGGTTCTTCTGAGCTGAGGAATTCTTATTTCAGGCGGACTTGTGTTAAGCTAAACTTTACGTGTGGCTCTGCTCAAAAGGTAGTTTGGTCAGTCTATTTGTATCCTGCTTTAAGCAATATCTTTTTTGTTGCACTTCACCTCACCGTAGAAATTGTTAGGATTCTAGTATGTTGTTGTTTTCATGTTGGTACATACTTTGGTACCACATACACACTGTTTTATGAGCGGAAGGGTTCTGAATTGTCAGTGTAACACTGAGCTCACACGCCAAAAATCACGAGTCCGATGTAAGCCCAAGCCCCTCTTCGAGGGCGCGGCGAACGCGCTCGTGAGGGGCTTAGTTGAGCTTAATCGCCATAGAAGGTTTAGGGAATCATGAGATTGTCACTAAGCCTTGGGGCAAGAAGAGATTGAAGCACAGGTTGGTGCTTGATGATATTAGGCAGGATGAGTCTCTCAATGGTCCGTTTAGATATACAATGTTCAAAGCAATCATAGTGCTTGATTTCGTAGTTAATACAAGAAACAATCTCTCCAGCAGTACAATCAAAGAATAATAGAATTGAGAGGATCAAAGGTGGCGAAATTCAAAAAGTCATGTGTCAGAATCAGAATCGCTCCAATAACTCTCATCCAGTCTGTCAACCTCTTCTGTGATTTGCCTTACTCGGTCCAAATAAGATTCTAGAGCTCCGTTCAAAGCCTTTCCAAAGCGAAGCACATCTGTCGCGCTAGGAACGTTGAGACGTTCGAGCTGATCAAAAAAATCATCCACAGAGGTAGACTCGTCCACGACTGGGCGATCAACAATACCCGTCACCACACTTCCAATCACATCTTGGAATCCATTCCCTGCCTTCGAAATTCCTCGTGACGTCTTAGGACGAGGATTCGAAGTCGTAGGTAAACTTGCAGTCCGTATGATCGTCGGACGTAAAGCCGCGTGTCTCTTTGGCCCCATCGCTTTGAGGAAGGGAAGATGTACAGATAAAGTTTGGTCTTGTCGGGTTTGTGTACCAGATAAGATTCCATTGGAACCAGGTGTTGTGAGAGGTGTTGTTGATTGAGTTGGGAAGGAATCAAAGTATGCCAACTTCATCGGATTCGCAGGAGAAGTATCTTGAGTTGAATTCCTGTTGGCGTTGCTCGCCTCCACTGCACTGGTATCCTCACTTGGCGTCCCTTGATCCCAAAACTATGATTAAGCAAGAACAGGCTCAAAGATCAGACTCGAAATCGATTATAACCCCTCTGATTCAATTTCCAGGAAAACTCACCATGTTGCACGAGACAGGTCACATGACCATCTTACGCCTACTCTTGCGATCCGAAAAGCCAGAAAGACGTGAAGCCGTAGATAATGGCAGATAAAGCTCCTCGCTTGGGCCCTCGAGGATTGATTCCTTATGATCTATTGATTTGCGATCTTGTGGAGTCATCTTCTCACAACTAGTGCCACATGAATCGACAACTCCTCCAATAAAATATGGACCTGAACTTGCGGTCTTGTGTATAGTAGGGTGAAGTGATTGCAAACAGATTCAAAAATTGAAACCAATCAGTGATCGTGTTGTTATCCAGCGATCAACATTGAAGGGGGAGAGATAAAAGAACTCACGACTGGCAAAACACACAGAGGCCAAGAAGTGATAGCTGAAGTTTGGATTTGATGACGTTTGCCTTCTCGAGTGGATTGAGTACTTGCTCCAGGAGTAGAATAATTAGGATACATTTCTTGTAAATGAATCAAAGATGACAATTGAAAACAAAGAGTTGAAAAGGTTATAAAGAATTAAGTGTGCAAGATAAACGAAATCAGAGAGGGAGAGCAATCAAAATGAATGAGCTTGGCAATTGTTTTGATACTCGAAAGAAATGTGAAAAATGGACAAGACAAAAGAAGGATTTGATCCAAAGGTCATCCCGTTTTATAGGCTACATAAAATCCATCAATTGTTAGCTTGCTAGACCCAGTATTCTACGACAATCATGCTGCAGTGTGTGTGCACGGGGTCATCAGACATATTGAACGGCACGTTAGAATATTAACATAGAAGAATCAGGGCATCAAGTGGGCTTGTTGTCTTGTGTTGTCTGTTCCTTGGCCCTCAAACTCTACATTCTTGTGGACCGAGACTTGAGAGCGTCAATGGACCTGAACGAGGTCTTGCCCTGCATAGGGCCAGAGCTGCTCATCACCTTTCAGAAGCAATATGTGAGAATCGAGGATACTCCAGAATTGGCGAAAACATAAAATCTTTTTTCTCATCCCCTCAATATACACATCTCAATGAATCATTTTCTCAACTAATTTGGATATGTATCACTTCCTTCTCTTTCCTCAATTTATATAATTTGTGTATGAGGAAGTGTAAGATCAGTTCATGTATGCTTTGTTGAAGGGGACTTGCCCTCAAAAGTTGCTTTTTTGCTGTAAGAAAACAAGATTACAGGTTTGACACTGTGTGACGGAATAAAACCTTTATAAGGTAGACAGGACAGACTTAGCTTTGTGCTGACAAGGCAACTGGCTAACCAAGACAACGAAGACTCTAAACTCTGAGACAAACCTGAAGGAAGGAACAGAGGACTAAAGTAATAAAAAGAACTATGATGTGAAGAAGAGAAGATTGATAAAGAGAAGAATCAATCAAAAGAATAAAACACAATAAAATAAAGGTTCAGCTGTGTTTAGAATACTTCTGAGGGAAATAATGAGATTCTGTGTTTTTACTCTCACCTTTAGAACAAATTTCCTCAATGGGGAAAAAGATTCAGAGGCAAGAGGTGGGAGGTTAATAAGAAAAACACAAAGACATAAATTTTCACAATCACAACATCAAACAAAAACATTCAAACAAACAATCCCAAATTAATCCCAATCCGGACATCTTCTTCTAACACCATCCTAGCAACTGTTACTTTATAAGCCTTCACTCTTCTGTAACACCTTCCCATTAACCGAATTTGTCAATGTCAGTTAAATTACTTCTACCATGACATTTCAGTACTTGAATGATACTGTTGATTTTGTTCTACCTTGATTAGGCCTTTGCCCTGGTCCCAGAAATCCGGGGAGTCCCCAGCTCCGGCCCCTGCAAGGACGGGAATTGGGATTCAGTCTGGCAAAGAAATTCCCGCGGGGAATTGCAGGGGCGGGAGTCAAGAGCAGTGCCAGCTCCCTGAGCTCCCTGAGCTCCCCGCACTCTGGGTGCACGTGAATCAAAGGACAGAGGGCAGGGGTGGCAAGAGTGGTGCCCAGCAGTGCTGAGCCGTGAAAAGCTCTTATATTTCAATTCATTCTGGATTACAATATGTAGATGTCAATTGACCTAATATGTTGTAATGTATATATTTAATCATCAAGGCCATCAAAATAAGCCGGACCAAAAGCACGGTACCACTCCTTAACACAAAGATTGCTTCTTCCCACCAAAGGCACGACATGATAAGTTACTTCTATCGTAGCTAGGAGGGTAAGGTAACAACTAGGTGCACATATAAGCTCACACACACGACAGGGTAGGGTGGGCCCGGAGAGTAGCCGTATCAGTCTTTACGGGAGACAACGGGAGACAACGGGGACAGGCCTTGTACAGCTTGGGCTGTACAGTGTGTTAACTTTTACATATTCACCCCGAGCATTTGTCCGTCTCGAACTTCTTGTGCTCACTCACTTCCTTCAGCTTTCTTCTTTTCACCATCATGCTTTGCAAGAAATGTGATTGAAATCAATTCCAGGGATATGTGAAAATCTTCACATTGAACTTTTTATCAAGTTTTGTCTGATTCAACTTTATCACAAAAGGCTAGATTTCTTGACTGCAAGATGTGATTGATTGTGTTTCTCACAAAAACCTTTTGTGAAGTAGATCAAAAGAGACTTGTCTTTTTGGTTTTGGTATGGAAATGAATAAAAAAATCTAATTCTTTTCTAATTTTGATAATGGCTTCGGTTTTTAAATAGAAAAATGATTGAAGTAGAGTCAAGAGTAATGCTTATGTACGGTGAACAAAACAAAAAGGACAAGGCCAATTGAAAAAAAAAATCGAAAGAGAATCACCGTAGGAGAAGTAACAAGAAAGACACTCAAACAAGACTGTGTCATAGTACAATCATCAATTGTGAATGTTGAGAGATTCCCTTTGGTCTTATTGATAGAATTCAATTTTTGTTTAGTATCTGATTCAAATCCTTTTTGATGTTATTTTGATTGCCAAAAAGGAATGGTAGATGTCTCTAAATGATTGATAGTTGGATTGAAAAGTGTAGTATTGATCTAATGATTGATAGTCAAGGTAGAAGGTGTAGTAACTGCTTGAGATTACTTTTGATTTATTGTTTTGATAACTCAAAGTTGATAGTCGAAGTGAAAAGCATGAAGTTGAGGTTGGTAACTTGGTGATGAATCTAGATCGATCGAGTTGCATCCCAGGGACTCCTGCAATTTGGATCCAATCGTTCTCCTGGTGAATACCGGGGAGTTTGTTTTGGGCGGGTTGTGTTATATCGGTACTCAGTCGGTACATAGTCTCTTGGTAGTCTCTTGTAGTCTCTCGTCTCCCGCGGGGACTGATACGCCTACGCTCCCGGGGGGCCAATGGATACAGAGAGAGGCAAAGAAAATTTTCCTCCCCTCTCTAACTATCCTTTACCTTGCACCTCAGTTGTAACAGCAGAGCAATCAAGCTCCTCAAGATTGCTAAAACAGTAAACTCTTCAAATTGTAGCGCCCACTCACCATCCCTGGGCTAGGACAAATCTCTCCGGTACCCTGTTTCAGGCACTTTAAGGAGTTTAGAGCACGGAACAGACCTCAGGTAAGACCACATAAGGCCTCTGAAATGGGCCCCAAGGTGTCCCCGGTCATGTGGTGGGCGCGCCCACTCAGGCTGAATTTGGGGGTGGCGCGCCCTAGTATTATAACTAGGCTAATGGGTCACGTAAAGAGAGGTGGCTTCCTACAAACCACCTCAAGACCTCCTATTTAACTCTGTTTGAAGGCCAAACTTTGAACTTTACACTTATACATCAATGCCTAAAGTCAAGAAGAAAGATAAACCCAACTGGGTTCCACTGACTTCTGCGTTTGGAAAGCAATGGACTGGATTCCTCAGGTCAAGTGGTCAGGACAGCTCCAAACACCACCGCCTCGCCAAATGCCAACACTGCCAGGAGGAGATGGATGCAAAACCATGCGATCTGGCCAAACATATGATACATGAATGTCAATCAATCTCAATCTTGCAAAAATCCCAATATCAACAGTTGATGATCTCCAAGGATAAGGCGGCAAATGGTGTTTCTACTCTACCACCCTCTATATCCGCCACTGCTACAAAGGAAGTCGCCCTTGTTCCAGATGATAAGATTGTCCACGACTTTGGTATTAAGAAATGGTTCACGCCCTATTCATCTGATAAGTTAGCTAAGCTTGATGAAGAGATTCTCAAAGCTCTCATCACTGGCAAAGTAGCCTTCAGATTTCTTCACAACAAGTATTTCATGAATTTTCAAAACATGTTAGCAGTCTGTCCGTTCAAGCCGCCAACCCTTATTGCATGATGGAAAAAACACTTCCTCTTTTGCATGCTAAACATGAAATTGCTGTCAAGGAGAAGTTGAAGACTCAATCAAATTTAACCATCTCATTAGATGGCTGGACCAACATATCTGAAATAGTATTTACGCAGTTCTGGTTTTACGTGGCACTGACATCAAACACTTCATAGATGTACTCAACCTTAATCAATCTCGTCATACAGCGGAAAATACATTTGATGCATTGAAGGACACTCTTAAAGCTCAAGGCCTTCAATGGGATCAGATCAGTGCTGTAGTCTGTGATTCCCCCTTGGTGATGGTCAAGTTTTGGTTAAGTTGTTCAATCTAACCTCTTCCTGGTATCTTACAAATCTGTTGATGTTCTTCTTCTGTTTGGTTCCTACTAGAAAATGGTTTCCAAAGAATTTCCGCGTATCTTCACATTACCTTGCTGTTTTGACAGCCTTACACCAAAGCCCCGACGTGTAAGGCATCTTCCATAGAAGGGAAAAGAGTCGTGAGAGAGAGTCTGAGATGTCACAAGAACCTGTGACAGAGACGGCCAACACCGTTGGAGAATACAGGGAAATAGGACAGAAGATTTACCACTGAAAATCTCTGCAAATTCCCTGCATTCTACCACAGTCTCTCACAGCTCTCATCTTCTCCGTATAATCCTTAGCTGTAGAATTCTTTTTCAAATCTTAAAATTCATCGCTATTTTCACAAGCCTCAACATCAAACCATAACCATCTTCTTAGATTGAACACTCCGCTTATTTTTTTTTTTTAAAAAAAAAGACAGAAATGGATACGGAAGAATTCCAAAAGAAAATAGATGAACAACTAAGAGACAAAAGTAGAACGGCTAGACAAGGCAAACAAGAAGATACGCTAGCAAGCGGAAAAGGGAAGCAACCGGAGAATGCAGAAGACTTGGCCAACCGGCAACAGGAGCAAACACCAGCAAGCACGGAAAGACAGACTAGAGGCAGCAGTAAGCAGCAGATTGTCAGCAAAGAGCCGACCAAGACAAAGTCCATCAAAGTGAAAGTGAAACCACCAACCAAGCTTGCAACGTTGACACAGACGAGCAACCAAACGTCAAGCCAAATCACAACCACACCGCCTAGCCAACAACATAATGGAAACCAAGACCAACAGGCCAAAGGACGACAAGCTCAAGGTGGGATCCAACAACCACCACCAATCCCTGAAGCAACAACTAGCCAAGTGGCCAAAGTGGGTGATGAACAAGTCCAAGATGCGAAAGACGATTTGCTAAGAAGGCAGGTAGATCAGCGAGGACCTTCACAAGTTCCCCCTAGCTTTCAGTACCAGTACACACCTAGAGACAATCACCATAACATGCAGAGTCATGTGGCCGGCGGCGCATATTTTTGCGCGCAGATGTGCGACCCGCAGGCCCTGCGCGCACATGCGCGCATGCTGAGCTCCAAAAATGGGCCCTGCGCGCATGTATCTACCTCATGGCTGTAGAGTGAGAGAGAGCAATTTTTTTCTCAATTCACTTGCAATCTCATTTTTTCTTTGGACCACTTCATCATCAATCATGCCTACATTCTCCTGAAAATGATCTGACTAACAATGATACAGACATCTTTGTACTCACCAATGAGCTTGAGACTTTTGAAGATGATGTAGAATCTATGGCAGATACCTTTCCAGATGAATTTGAGGGTTTCATGCACACTCTTTTTGATTTCTCACTATTTAAACAAAACAAGATTGATAATTCATCTGTTACACCAATTATAGTTGTAGAAGATGAGCCTTCTAGCTGGTCTTCAGCTGACCTATTTGATTGATTTTTTGTCAATTTCTTTTTTAATTTTTTTTCAATGAAAACACTCAAAAACGCGATTTTGGAACGCGCACTGCGCGCACCCCCCCTTTGCGCGCACATTGGCCAAAAAAATGGCCGCATATATGCGCGCAGGCTGGAAAAAACAGCCGCCTCCAACCTGAGTGCAGAGAGACGGATATCAAGGAGGACCTCACCAACAACACGTCCAACCAAACCAACCAGAGGCCCAATACCAAGCGGACCACCAGGTCCATTGGCAGGAAGAACACCACGGACAGCCGGCAAGAGGTAGAATGATAGGCGGTATCGTACTGCAAGATGATGATTCAGGTAAGTTTGGAAGTATCCTATAATCAGCTAGTGCTAGTGCAGGAAAGAATAAGGAGCAAAATACCTTTTGGTACATCAAAGAGCAACATACGCCTCCTTCCTATAATCCTGTACAGGAACCGCACTACTTCCCATTGAGGAAATGCCTCCAGGAGGGAGAAGTCTCCCAAAGGGATCAAAATTAAAAATCTTCCGGAAGGAAATGCTCCCCCCGGGAATGCCTCAGAAGAGATGATGTCAAGCAGAAGACTGATGACATGCATTTACTCTTCTGATTCAATAGATGCCAAAGGAGAAGACGCTCCGGTTTACGCTCCAGCTCAAAACGCTCCTGTCCAATACACTCCAGCTATACAAAGCAACGCACAAGAACTGCAGGTTGACCAGATGACAGAGCGGCTCAATCGAGAAATCGAGAACGCCTTTGGGAAAGATCGAGCGGAATACGACCGTCTAGTCAAAGAACGTGACAACTGGCTAGCTTTCCAGAACGGAAACACTGATCACCTGGTACAGAAGACTTCAGATAGAGAAGAGCCGGCGGTGAAGAAATGAATTAGAGTGCAGAAAGGAAAGGAGTTAGATGGATCAGTAATGGCCTTGTCCAAATACTGGGACACAGTGATGACCGAGCTAGGACGCTAGGTACCACTGTTGATCTTTGACCCTCGCTGGCTACGCCAAGATATGAGCCACACGTCGAATAAAAACTCTTGAGCTAAGATCAAAGACGCTGATGCAATCACCTACAACGGGAATCCAATCCCAAGTGAGTGGACAACCCCAGCCGCTCAATGGCATCGCCAGAAGGAGATGTTCTTGGCCTACCTGCTCCAATACGACCACATTGAAGTCCACGAGTCGATGACACGTCACTTTAAGAACGTCCTCGACATCCAGTTTGAAAACAATGGGTGTTGGATGACGGCATTTCAATATGATATTGAAATGTGTCAGCCCTGAGCCCTGTGTACAGGACCACGGACTAACAAACACACATGTAAATATATGTAATACATATGTAATTATATGAAACTTGTCTAAAACCATAAGAATTACAACTCATGGCTCAGTTTCAAGAGTCACTTAAGTAACAAGACTTACTAGGACTTAACTAGTAATAGTAAACCTAACCCAAACCTAACCCAAACCTAACTCAAAGAAAAGCAAACCTAAGCGCCAACCACAAGTTGACGCCTAGATCTGGAATATATAAACTCCTCTTCTTCCCACTCTAGAAGAAAGACCAACTTATTATCATTCCACAATTCCACATCACAACTTACTTGATTCTTACCTCGAATATTGAGTATAGTGATTTTATTGTATTTGATCTTATAGTTCTACAACCTTCCTCAAGCCCTTGTAAGCTTTAAAGTGGTGGTTCTAAACTAGTGGGACTATATAGTTATAGAACCAAGCTTTAGAATTGCATAGGATACCTCCTGAGTTGAGTGTAAAGTATCCGGCGGAACCTTTGAGCAATCAGAGTGTAAAGTTCTGCAGGCTCTATCCCCAACAGAGCTCTTGAGTAAGCTCCTTTGAAGGATTACTCAGCCATCCCACTGGCTTTAAACCCTCTCCTTAGAGGTCAACTAACTGAAGTCTTTACTTGTGTGTACCAAGTAAAGACTTTGTTAATCTTTATTCCACCCGTACTTCACCTTTTTAGTGAAGAGTCAGCCATAAAGTAGCTGACCCCTCACAAAATGCAACAAATGTATATGAGCTTGAAAGTGAGGGAAGATATGGCAGATGTCAGTACAAGTACCTTCACAGCCAGCATATTTGGCTCGGAGCCAAAAATCCGAGGATTCCTCGGACTCTGACTCCGAGTTAACCCCCATCCAAGGATCCAATCTGAGGCAACGGCCAGGGCCAACATTTGCCTCAGAATTAGCCCTTGGGTGCCCTTTTCCTCGGGGGCGCCGTCCGAGGACTCCTCGGACGTTTGTCTCCAAGCCAAATATGCCGGTAGTGCTTGTGATAAGGAAGTACTACAGCTAACCTGTGTTGTCCATGGTGATCTTCTGTTCAGATCGGAACACGAAACTTGAAAATCAAGACTTGCGCCAAGAGGACCACACGGCAACGGGGCAATGAGGCCTTCTTAGATAACCCCTATACCTTCATAGGAAAGAAGAGGTTTATTGACCCAATCGATGGTTCTGATTGGGAAGGCCGCAACGTAACCTGGGATGCACCGTCCAAAGTAGAAGTGAAGAGCGACTGGAAGGACAGCAAAGGTAGCCAGTCAGCCCGCTCAACCCTGTGGGCAACGAATTACTACAAATCTCACCTGGCAGAATCCACCTCAGGGAGTACAGAACCACAGGGGCAAAAATTGATGCTCACAACTATGTGAGCGTTGAAATATTCCTGTTTTGTTCCCATTTGTTTCCCATTTGTTTCCAATTTGTTTCCCATTTGTTTCCCATTTGTTTCCCATTTGTTTCCCTTTTCTTTCTGTTTGTCAGCTGATTACGTGATCATCAGGAACTGAGCAGACAAACTAAGCCTTCCTCAGCATTTATTCCTGAGCAAAGAAGTCTGAGGAAGGGCTGATCCATCTGCTCAGCTGATCCTGAGCGGCATTCCCTGGTTCAGTAAGTTCCAAGGGATGCCACCAATGTATAGCTTAGGGGCTGAGCTGAACTGAGTATTCCCTTAGCTGAGTCTCTGAAGTATCCCCCAGACGGATCACAGAGCGCCAAGCTTGCCTCAAGCTTCATGGCTCCGGAATGAAGCCTGAGGCCTGTCTGCTTGTTCAACTGAGCTGCTCAGTTATTCCTCAGGGGCATCCCTGAGATCAGGAGGATCCGGAGGATTTCACTGATCATTGGATGAGGGGCTGCTCAGCTAGTCCTCAGGGGCATTCCTGGCCGGATCAGAAGGATCCAAAGGATGTCACTGAGTATTGGCTGAGGGGCTGCTCAGTTGATCTCAGCCACTCAGTGTGAAGAACTTTATCCGGGGATATCACTGAGGATTAGCTGAGCAATGAGCAGATGGGATGACGCTTTTATCAGGCTTCATTCCTTAGCAAGGAAGTCTCAGAAAAGTCCGGCCCATCAGTGATCCAGTCAGGGGATGCTACTGAGTATTTGCTGAGCAGCTCAAATGGGACGCCCCTGGGCAGGCTTCTTCACTGAAAAATGAAGCCTCAGGAAGGTATAGTTCATGTGCTCATCTTCATTTTGAACAAATTGCTGAGTATTCAGTGACTCGTGAGCTGATCCTGAGTACTCATTGGGAATCGGTTATTGCTCATCCAAGATGGAAATGAGCCTTCTCAATAAATGTCAAGCAGAATATGAGAACCACAGGATGATCACCTGAACACAAACAAGATTGTGAATTGAATCAATCTGAAAGAAAATGAATCTTTTTTGGAGAATTCCAAAAAGTCTACAACGCTCACATGTATGTGAGTATCTATTTTGGCCCCTGTGAACAGTCGTCGACGTCCTACAACCAAAGTCTGGTAACCAACAACGGAACCAGAATAGACGGAGCAACCAGAACAACAACAGAGGCGGTAGAGGAAAGTGGAGAGGCGGCTTTAATGGTGGTGGCAGTAGTTCTGGCCAGTCGGGACCGTCCTACCCCAATGCTATCGCAAGCCGTAGCGGGTGGGGAGGCCAAAGCAACAGAACGGGTGGAGAGGGGAATGTGGGTGCAGCTAACGGTACAACGACCGAGAAGTGAGTAGAAGAATTGTATCTGCAGATCCCACATACCCCCCCAAAACCGCCCTAAACTTGTCAGTGCTGGGAGGGAAAAACCCCCCCTGTTAGCAGTGGGATGAATGAAATGTTAAAAGGAAAAAGAGATCAGCACCCGAAACACTTAGCCTTGTCCCCTTCCCCCCCCTTCAAAGTCCTTTCCCGAGTCCAGAGTGAGAAGACAGAGAGGGTTTGGTCAGATACTGATGCGAGATGTGATCACAAACCTTGTAGTGAGCAGCAACCAAGGAGAGAGGGGACAGTTAGTCTCCCCAAAGCCCAGATCCCAAGACGGATAATACCACAGAGCCAACACATCCCACCAATTGAACCACGAAGAATGTGGCCAGCAAAGGCGCAGTGCAAGCTGAACATCCCGCTATGGGAAGAGTTGATGAGAAAACACGCCTTGCTGGAAGACTGGACCGACGTTCTAGAGAGCCTCAAGAATGGCTTTAATCAGGGCATCCCATCACACAGAATGCCTGGATACCCGAAATGGTATACACCGGAGAATCAGGAGTCAGCTCTGATAGTCCAAGATAAAATAGAGAAGACCTTCGCACAAAAGCTCAGGGAAGGCAAGATCTTCGGCCCTTTCAGTCACAAGCAAGTCTACCAACAATTTGGCTTCTTCAGATCAAGCCCCATGGGGAGTGTGGTCAATAACAATGGCAGCTTCAGGATGATTGACAACCTATCCTTTCCCCAAGATGACCTGGAAATCCCGTCAGTAAACTCCTTTGTGGACAAGAAGGGATATAAAACTACATGGGATGATTTTGAGAGGGTGGCAATCTTCTTACGGAGTAATGGAACACATTGGGAATTTGCCATCTTTGATTGGGAAAAAGCCTACCGGCAAATCCCAACCGACCCGTCACAATGGAGGTTTCTGACACTACTGGATTTCTATAATTGAGTATGGGTGGATACAAGGGTTGGCTTTGGAGGCTTAGCAGGCTGTGGTACCTTTGGTAGAGCGGTAGAGGTATGGAAAGAGGTAGTCATGAAGGAGCTCAATATCCCACGAATATTCCGCTGGGTGGACAACAACCTGATACTGAGGGAGAAAGGCTCAGACATCAGTATGCAATCAGTACTAAATTTAAGTCAGTGTATGGGAGTTAAGACCAACCATTCTAAGTTTTCAGACTTTGTGGACGAACAGAAGTATTTTGGATTTATATGGAATGAGGTGGAGAAGACGGTACATTTACCTCAGGAGAAAATACAAGCAAGGTTAGACCAGATAGAATTGCTCCTAGCAGGCGACCACTGGAACCTAGAAATGATCTAAAAATTTGTAGGGCAGCTGGGACACATACTCTACATCATCCCACACATGAATTGTTACATGAGGGTGTTATACTCCTGGAAGGAGACATGGAAGAAGAGGCAGGTGGTCAGGGAGATACCAGGAGGAGTCCGCAGAGGTCTAGAGGAAGGGCTGGACGTCCTGAAATTGTTTGAACACCATCGAATAATTCTGTCACCAGTTGCGGAAGACATAGCATGGGTGGGCAACGCATCCCCATCTTACGGGATTGGGGTGAGAATTGGTGAACTATGGGCAAAGTTCAGATTGAGACCAGGCTGGGAAATCGACAAGACGTGTCAGAACCCGAGGAAAATAGCCTGGATCGAGACAGTTGCGGTACAAATTGGCCTCCTGATGCTAATGAAACTCTTCCCTATGGAAGGCCGTTGTTTCATAGTCCTGACAGATAACACCACTACAGAAGGTGTGATAAGGAACAACCGCTCAAAGGACAAATCAGTAAATGAAGAGTGGAAAAACATCCAATGGATACTCACCTTGAAACACTGCTCTATCCACCAGAAACGGGTTGCTTCAGGAGACAACATCGCCGACGCCCTCTCTAGAGGAGACTCGACAGACGTCCACTGGTACAACAAAGTAGTAATTGGCCTGCCACCAGACCTAGAGAGAGTGTTACAGCAGGAATGCTGAACCAGTCCGAAGCGCAGAAACCAAGAAAGAAACCGGTTAGAGGATTGATCAATAGGATCCCACAGTTTGTCCAAAATGAAAACTTTGAACTCACCCCTCCAAACAATGCAGTGCAACGCCTAATGTTGCATGGTGGAAGCTGGGCTCCAGAAACCTTAATCCAGTACAATTCAGTGGTGTCAAAATTGATGAGATATGGAGATTCAATTGGAGCGCAAAGAAACCAGGTCCTTTCCCTTGGAGAGAGACACTTACTTAATTTCATCCAGTGGGCCTGTCCGAAAGTCAAAGGCGAGGAGCAAACAAACCAGGAAATCAAACCTTCAACGGTAGAATCCTACATCACAGGATTGCGCGCCTGGCATCTCTTTCACCACAAGACCTTCCCGAATGTAGACCAACGCGCAATCAACGCAGTCTTAAAAGCGGCAAAACTATTAGACGCTAAACAGACGAGTGGAGCGAGTAAGCCGACAAAGAACCCGGTTCTGATACCTCACTTGGCATTGTTGCTAAAGCAGATGAAGCAAGGATATGCAGTAATGGAAGTGGTGGTCACGGTTGCATTGGCAGCCTTTTGGGGAATGGTGCGCTTAGGAGAGTTGGTTCCGCTGCATCCTTCGAAGACAATAAGGAATGGCGATGTGACTATGACAGACGATAATCAGACTTGTTACCTAGCTATACGGGAAGCAAAAACCGCCAAACCAGGCAAAATTCAGTACCTCAGACTCACAAGGCATAAATCCCTTTTGGACCCAGTCGGAGCGGTTGAACGTCTGATGAGGAGACACCAAGCCAAAGGTGCATCAGAGGACAACCCGTTCTTCTCATACGTCAATCCAACTGGAGAGAGGTGTACGATGAGGAAACAAGGATATACAAGTTTGATGAATAAGGCGTGGAAAGAGGAAGGATTAGAAAGACTGAGTGGCCATTCATTCAGGGTCAGAGGTGCCTCTCTCTTATGGAACCAGAACGTGCCCCTGGAGCAGATCATAAAACGAGGCAGATGGAAATCTAGGGCCTACAAGAGGTACCTGAGGAAGTTCGACAATCAAACTATGAAGTCTACAGAGGAATGGCTACTCAAAACTCAAATAAAATAAAAGTCCTATGTGATTTAAGATTCAATTGAATTAAGCTTTAAAGTTCACCCTGCATGCGTCAAGCCACGCGTAGAAAGTCGTACATACACAGGATGTGAGTACGACCAAGAAGAACAGAGAAATTAAAAACTTCATGACTCAACAACAAGTCAGGAAGGACCTACATATAAAGGGAGGAGGCCTTAATGAGAAGAGAACTCGTGTGCCCCGGAGAGAACGGGTCCTAGAGAGCTCAGAGGCTCCCCGGAGCCCCCGAGTTTGGGTAGGCTGGGCCCGGTCTCTCAGGAGCCTAGAGTGTCCTGCTCAGCTCCGAGACCAGGTCAATACCGCTCTCTAGACCCGGCGAAGACCTACGGAAAGGTCCTTGCCGGGAGCCCGGTGGCGATCCTGGCCTAGGAGGCCCCCCCCACTCTACCCTCATCTCTAGGTAAAACTAGACCTGAGGTAGCGTAGGAGACCTTAGGTTCCTAGAGATCACCCGGCCTAAGGACATACGGAAACAACTTGTGAACTGAGATGGATTGTTCTTCCATCTTATAAGTAGTTCGGAAAGGAATCTAAGGAAAAGCTTCTTGAGAGAAGAGAAGAAAGCAAGATGCTCGAGGCTTAGAGGAGAAGTGAGTAGCTAAGGGGATTGGTTGCAAAATAAGGACAAGGTGCCACGGGATGGAAGAAAAATGATCCAACCGTAAGATTGCTGGTAAATGCTTGTGTAACAGGGCTAGATTGAAAACATCAGAAACAGTGTCTGCTAAACCTTGTTACAGAGTTTGGTGGATACTACCACAGAGCAGTCTTAATAAAGTATACTATACAAATCACTGATAGATGCTTGTGTAACAGGGCTAGATTCAAAAACATCAGAAACAGTGTTTGTCTAATCTCATTATAGAGTTTGGCAGAAACTACTGTTGAGACAGCAATCATACATATTATATTTAACTTAAAGTTACTTATAATTTATTATTCCACCAAAGCCCTAAATAGGAAGTGCTTGCACAAAGGTGTGAAAACAAAAAAAAGACATTTGAAAATGCAAATTTTCAAAAAAAAAACAGGGAAGATGAAAATATCTTAACATCACATGGCACCAAATTCTTCGACTAGATGGCCAAATACCCCAAGGTAAACTAGTCCCTTTTTGTTTCAACAAGTGCAGATAGTGTTGTATGCAATAAAAGCCTCAATACATTTCAAAAAAATTATTCATGGCGTGTTCACTTGAGCAATTTCTGAACGGAAATTGCATTCTGTGCAGCATGCAATTTCTGACCAGAAATTGCTCAAGTATCCATGCCCTTGGTGTAGAGCATTGGATATGATCATCATATCACAGTGCCCGTGAAGGGCGCCCCCGACGTCGGAGGCCCTCACCACAGGCACTGTGTATGCATTAGCATCATCTTCACGATCTATCAGATTCTGACAACAAGCAAGTATAAAGTTGACAAATCAAAAAAGAACCTTTGAACATTTCCGTGGGATTTGACAAAGAGTAAACATACAAGTTCGATAAGAGTATGAAAGAACACATCAAAAGTACAAGAGAAGTATTGAAACCAAACATCATGAAAATAGAAATCGTTATTTTTTAAATTTTAAAGTTTTCCAATTTTTATGTATTTTGATCGCTTCACAATCGTAACGGAATAAAAAAACAAAAGATACAAAAACACTTCGTTAATTCTGAAGCTAGACGTTCAACTTCGTTTTTCTAGGAGAAGATCTTGATCCACAACAAATCTCCTAATGGTCATAAGAATGAAAAAAACCAACGCAAACACAAACAATCCGTCTTGTAATATGAGTATAGTGTATTGAATAAAGGAATCCTAATCAATCAATCAATTTAATGAATCACAATAAAAACTCCTTGTTTTTGTTTTTCGCAAGTTTTTCTCCAAGTTTTTGGAGTTTTTTCGCCTCTCGTTTTTCGAAAGTGATTATACCTTGATGCGCCTTTTTATCATGTCTCACCATATCGCATGGAAACCGATACCTCTTTGCACAACCCACCACTGGACATTTGTCTTCAAGTAACAAGTAACACAGACAAACAAAAGTTGATTAAAACTTGATTTACTTCGGCAAAAAAAGCAGGTAAAAGAAATGAAATGATGAATATAAACACAAACAGATTGGTTCCGGTAGATGAATATGTTGATGCATTCATAAGTTCCACGGACCTGAAGCCATGTGCGAGCAACCCGGATGAGGGCAATGGCAAGGTCTCTTTTTTCTCGCAGCTTGTTTTCTAGGTCTGTTAGAATCAAAATTTACAAATTGGAGTCAAAACCTTGATATACAAAACCATGCCTATTCACAATCATCTCAGAGAGTTTGAATCTTTTCACTCACATCTTTTCGTTCGGAGGAGTAGGAGCTTTCATCATGCTGCCAGAGGCGATAGGAGCTTGTATCATCTCGCTTCCAGAAGCAAAAGTTTCATTAACAGCTTCTTCTGATGTTGCTGAATTCGTATTAGTATTCATGCAGCCGTGTAATGTATCATAGGCATCTAGTAGTCCAAAAGGTGAATTTATTTGCGCGAGCGGGACTTGTTGGGTATTTGAGAGACCTCCATTGGATAAAGAGCTCGCGGTGGGTTGGTTGTTGCTTGGTTTCGATTTCTTTACAGGAGGCTTTCTAGTTCTGCTTGGATCAAATTCAAATCATGTTAGAAAACCGAACTAGCAAATTTAATCCTATCAACGATTCGCTTGCATATCTTTTATATTTACACTCACCTTTTCTTCTTTGGAACGACAGGATCGTCAATTGCTTCGCTTCCCGAAGGAATAATCTGTGAGCACCTCTCCTCAATAGGTACGCCTGCAGTAATTGTATTGTAGGCTTCCAGCTGAGCCGGCGATTCGTAGACTTGCTGTGAGATCGTCAAATTTTGCTCTGGAAACGACACGCTTTCATTGTGATAGACTGTAGACGATTGAGGAAGAATATACCAGTCCGGTTCTTGACACAGGGCGGTTCGAATTCATAAGGCGTGAGTGACCACATCATATGTGAAAATTTCAAATTGCAGTTGATGATGCACTTACGAATACATTGAGCAGGCGTATTTACGGTTTCTCCTAGAGTTCTTTTGGAATAAGATATGTATGATGTTAAAAACTTGATTGCACAAACCTATTTGCATCGACAATCTTGGGGAAATACCAAGCCGTTTCACTTACGTATTGGGACCTTGAATTGATCCGTAGACAGATAGATCTTTTATGTCCAATTGAAGTGGTTGCGGCAACACCCCTTCCATTGGTAGCGTCGAGATTGAGTTGTAGCCAAACATTTCAAGTAATTGGTTGCATACTTGCTGTGGTTGCAGCTCATGATCTTGATTCAAATTCGGATGGAATTCCTGGTGCGGGTTAACCAAGGGCTGCCCTTTTATCAAGTTTGTTGCTGGAACAAGTTGGGCCAGGATCACAAAGCATAAATGAGTGATTCATCCATAGGAAAATCAGATCTTAATTACTATTGCTTACATTCTCCTGAATATACAATGCCATTATTGGACCACGAGGGTGGTTCGAAATTTGGTACTTAACACGTGTCATTTGAAACCATGAAGCGTAAATCAGTACTTCAATCTAAGAAAGACTCCATGAGATCAATGGTTTGCCCACATTGGTTCGAATATACAACTCCGGGATCGTAAGAAGGTTGAAGATGCGGATTTGGTGCTTATCACGGGTTGGTTTGAAATCATAAAGCGTGGATGAGTACACCATTCTTAGAACATTCTATCCTGATAAGTCCTTTGCTTACATTGTTTCGAATATGCAAATTCACGATGGTATGAAGAGGGTTGAACTTGACCATTCAATTTTGGTGCTTAAGACGGATTGTTAAAATCATGGAGTGTAAATCAGTACATCATTCTTAGAAATAGTCAATTGTAAGTAATCATTTCTTACATTGGTACGGATTTATGCCAGCATTGTACGAGGATAATTGAGCTGGTAGGTTTGGAGCTTAACACAGGTTGATTTGTGATCATAAATCGGACATTAGTACTCCAATTTAAGAAATATTGCATTTTATGAATGGTTTGCCTACATTGGTTCGAATATGCAAACCCGGGATGGTAAGAGGATTGAACACTTGGATTTGGTGCTGAAGATGGAGTGTTAGAATCATGGAGTGTAAATCAGTACATCATTCTTGTAAACATTCAATTGTAAGTAATTCTTTTCTTACATGGGTACGAGTTTATGCCAGCATCGTACGGGGAAAATGGAACATTCAGGTTTGGAGCTTAACCCGGTTTGTTAGAATCACAAGGTTTATATCAGCGTGTATATCATTGTCAACAAAAAACGTTTTTAATTGATCATTTGCTTACATAGTTGCGAATATGTGCTAGCACTACACAAAGGGGATGGAACATTCAGGTTTGGTGCTTAACAAGAGTTAAAATCATAGAGCGTATATCAGTACCTCATTCTTAGAAAAGTTCAATCATGATTGCTTATTTGCTTACATGGTTCCGAGTATGCGGTAGCACTATGCGAAGTAGGTTGACCAATTAGGTTCGGAGCTTAATAAGGGTCAAGTTTGGATCGTGAAGTATATATCAGTACATCATTATCACAAAGATTTAATTGCAATTAATTATTTTCTTACATTGGTACGAAAATATGCCAGAATTGCTCGGGTATAGCTGGACATTAGGGCTCGATGCTTAACACGGGTTGTCAAAGTTATGAAGTGTATATCAGTATAGGATTTTGGAAGGACTCCATTCGAATTGATTACTGTCTTACATTGCACCGGACATATGCTAGCATTGTATGAGGCAAGTGGAACACTTAGGTTTGGTGCTTAAACGGGTTGTTGAAATCATGAAGTGTACATTAGTCGATCATTCTAAAAAGGCTCAATTCTGATTGATTATCTTCTTACGTTGTGTCGAATATACAGCACCAGTCGTGAATGAGGAGGATATATCCAAGTTTGGTGCTTAAAACGGGTTGCGTGAAAAACATGAAGTGTATATCAGTGCATCATCCAAGAAAGTTTCAATTTTATTTAAACATCTACTTACTTGATCCCGAATGTATGCTCGTATTCAAGGGAGGCTGGGCAATCACGTTCGGAGCTTAACAAGGTTCAATTTTGAATGATGGAGTGTATATCAGCTAAACTTTCTTAAAAAGGTTCAAATCTAATTCATTATCTGCTTACATATCTCCGAAAATATTCTAGGATTGCAAAAAGATGGTCGAGCTACTAGGTTTGGCGCTTAAAACGGATTGGTTGAACATCACGGAGGGTAGATGATTAAAACAGGCTTGGAAAGATTTAATTGATCACTTGCTTACAGATGTTCCCTTGAACTGGATGTTCGAATTGAGAATACATGGCATCCAAGACCCGGGGGGGATCAGAGAGATACGCTCCATTGGAGTAAGGGAGGGCACATTCTTGATTCATTGGATCAGATATATAAGCAAGACTATGTGGATTGGGATGTTCCGATGCCAAACGAGCTTTGAAAGGATATAATTGAAAGTTGCAAGTCACGTTTTGTGGATATTTGAAGTTTAGGTTGTGATATTGTGATTTGGGAGAGAGCAAGATGGTTTGTGGAAATTTGCAAGGATCAAAGTGGTATTTTTATGGACGCTTACATAGAGACATGAGTGGCATCTTGTGTCTCTTGTCCCTCAGCTTTCTTTGCCCTCGTTGCTCACAAAGTGGTGGGATTTTCAGATTAGAGTATCACGGGCTCCTCATCTCTCCAAAGCTTCCAAATAAATTTCGTCAGCTAGGCTAGAAGACCTGTTTTGAATTTTCTGAAGTTAAGTATCCAAGGCGAGGTCAAACCTACTAGTACAATTTCGTTTTCAAGCACAGTGAAAGAACAAAACACCTAAGCCTTGAAGATATTTTTCTGTCATGGGTTGGTGAATCTTTAACGTGACATCAGCTAGACACGGATACATTTCTTAAACTTCTATGAAGTTGCAAATCCAATACGGGGTTGAAAATTCAAATATATTTAAGCGCATTGAAGAGAAAGGGCACCTAAGCCTCGAAAAGTGTTCTCCGTTGTGGGTTGGTGAAGATGTAACACATCATCTCTTTGAAATTTAAAAATGGATTTCATCTGCTATAAAACAAAACCATTTCAAAATTGAAGATTTAAGACGCGGTTAAAGCTACAAGTTTTTTTAAGCGCATCCGAAAGAGCCAAACACTCAAGCCTCAAAAATGTTTTCCGATCCGGGTGGTGGATCTTGAAGGTAACTTATCCATTTTCTCGTTTTTTTCGAACAGTCACTGGGCCGGTAATCTAGACAGACAACAGTCAACATTGTCCCAGGCCGCACAAAATGCAACCCATCATTTTTCGTGGTAAACTAAAGTGTACTCATCATGATTTGATAATCCACTTTGGCCTTGTTGACTTTTTGGGCTCATCTTTATCTGTCAAGAAGCTTACAAGACTATCAGCCGAGCTGAGTGCTTATTAAAGTACCTGTGCTCGAACTTGATGCAAGTTTAAGAGGGAATCTCAACCCGACCCGAACATTTCTGGCGACACTAAGGAATTTCGATATTTGTGGTAAACCGAAGTTTATCCATCCTTATATGATAACGCTCCCCTACAGAAATCTCTTAAGCTTTGAAATATTCTACCTCATCCATCGGAAAGTCCACAAGACTCTCAGCCAAACAGTTCATGATGATGATGGTGTTGTTTTTAAGCACTGCAGCTCGAAGGAGTAAGGTGAAACTCAGTAGGCGATCTGAACCCACCCCGGATATTACGGGTGAAGTTAAAGAGGTACATCATCAAGACTAAATAGTTGCAGAGAGCTACAATTCACACTCATCTCATGCTGATATGAAAGAACTCGTCAACGGGGCTCTCACCTTATTCAAATAAGATGAAAAGCAATCTGGATAGCAATCCAAAAAATACCCAAAGATGATGCATCCTCATTCCTTTCAATAGCTGAGATACACTCTAAGAGGTCAATATGGATTCAAAGAGCTAATCGACTTCAGCAGTCGAATAAGTGTTCGAACTGATCGCAGATATGCTTGTATCTGAAAAAAGTCATTGCATCAAAAGACAGATGATTCATCGCACAATCTTCATCATTCAATTCTTATTCAAGGTGTTCTTTGAAGGAATGAAACTCATTCTGTGCATCATCTTAAGGATTGGTACTTCGAGCTTCAAAATCAAGGAATCCAATCAACAAAATTTGTCGTGAAATTGATTGATCAAATCCCTTAGCTTTGATTCTAACAAGCTCTACTTGATCCGAGCAGATAGTTTCTCTGAGAGCACCAAAGCAATGCACCCTTCCGGTACAATTACGGTACTCAAAGCAACTATGTACGCGTACATATGTAGCTTTGAGTACCGCAAATACATAGTCGACTAGAAGCTACTCCTGAAAGATGACATGTAACTTACATGTCAACGCGCGAGATGAAGAAAGTTAGAGTTAGGCTCAGAGAAATACAGATAATTTTTCCTTACACTCAACTTTCTCAATCTCTTAGCTTAGCTGATCAGGAATGAGTCTCAACAACGAATCCCTATTCCCTGCCTCAGTCGATTCAAGTCAGCCCTCCCATCCGACCAAGATGGGACAGGTTCCAGAAATTATGAAATCAACAAACTATCCTTGGAGCAGGACACGGAATATCTCATCTCTCTTCGTTCAGTGAAACCAAACTCGATTTCACAAACCCAAGAAGAAAGGTTTGCGGACATCAAAAACGCTGGTTATCGAAACCAAATCGAGCTGGCTTACGCCGCACTTCCCTCCATAACTCTTGCCTCACCATGGGGCAAGGTAAGAAGGGTAAAAGGTTGGTATCAAATGATCACAGATCATCGAATTACCTACTCAAAAGGGATGATATGAGCAACGCGGTGTTTCATTCAAACGCTCTACTCTTTCAGAAAAAAACAACAAAGGAAGTTCCACCAGCGCACATACTTCCTGGGATCTTAAATGAAGAGTTGAGATATGTTGTCAGAAATTTTTATCGATCTTCCAATTTGCTGTGAATATTCATTTTTTCTGCAAGATCTGATTCAAAATACTTAAGACCTGATGGCATAAGATTACCAAAAATCTGTGGAATCTGAAGACAATCCTGACTCGCTTTTGGCAAAACAGACAGTCAATTTTTATCCAATGACTCCTCCAATTTAAGTTTGGGGCAAGCTCTTATAACATTTCTATCGATTTTCCTCGCCATGATAAAAACACTTTATCGGTTCAAGATCAAGTGAAAATACTTGAGACCTAATGGCATGAGATGATAGCAATTTTTCACAAAGCTGTATACAAGCTTGGAGTAAAACAATGACATAACCCAAGTTCCAAGATATGCTTTACATTTCTGACAAAGCTTTTATTGTGGGCATCAAATTTGGAAGCCCTGGATCCAGATACACGGGAAGTGGAGATCACCTCGAAGAGGTAGAAACTTCCAAGTTACCACCATTGTATCAATGTAGAGTGACACCAATCCGCGCAACAACCCTTTGATCTAGAATATAACCAGCGCAAAGCATATCAAAGTCACGATGAACGATGTTTAGTTCCCTTGCCTCGAGGCTAAACCTAATAATGCTAGACTTGTACACCCGATGGATGTATCGAGTGTTCTGTTTATCTGGGTCATCATACTGGTTCCATACCATGGATTACCAATCATCACAACTATCGCCGCGTTGTGATACGAGCGACAGCGATCACATCATGATGTTGACCTGGTACTATTGCTTGTCTCGCGCACATTTCTCTAAACATCATCACATACGCAATCCACTTCTTTCTACCATCTTCTCACTCAAACAAGCTTCAATGTGAGAGATAGTATGAGTAATAATTGACAATAGGTAACATAGGCCTTCAGCCCCTCTTCAGAAGTCAAACAATCTCAATGTGGCTTTGGTAAGTAACAGATGCGAACCAAGCGTGTTTTGCGTGTGTAGACGACCATCCAGCCCGCGTTTCACTGGAACTTTTCTTGTAATCGAGATACGTGAATCAAATGGAAGCCCGAATGACCTGCTGGATTCCACATAGTACGAAATGAGCAGGGTAGGTATGTAGTATAAACTGGTCAAGATCGATCAATCCCTAGCGGTCCTTCGTCTGAATCCGCGAACGTTATGTCATCAAGCTGAGGAGCGATACGAAAGAAAAACGACAACAGAGGGGACTTGGAGTAAACGGTCGATTCTGAAGATGCGCCTCTCTTCGGTTTCTGGTTCATATCTAATGCGGCCTGCTCTACGATATGCGGATATGGGGGCTTTTCATGATGACGTCATCCCCTGTCACCCCATGCTGTATTCACTATGGGTCGTGCACTGTTTACTACTACTTATGATCACACCCAGTTTACCTTGAAGAAAACCTGGATATTCGTCTTGATTCAGGCCATTGGAGATATTTTTGCAGCTCCAAAAATTTGGGACCATCAGTTTATCGTATCTTGTAAATATCACCGCTTCAGAATGAATTGGTACATTTCTGCTGTGATCCCACTACAACACCTTGTAGCCAGCTCAACGTGTTTCATTGCACAAATAAGCAAGAAATTCTTGTCAAGATTCTTGCATCAAGTGTGTTTACAGGGGTTGTGAACTCTGGTACAAAGAAATCAACTCAATTTTTTTTCTTGGCAGCCGGTCTGCATCTACAGCATTCTCAGAAAAGTTGTCAACTGATAGTAAGATTTTGTGATCCTCCAATTTTCAATTCTTGGTCTTTTCAGGTTGTTGTCCTTTCTTGCCTCAAAATTGATGACCAGGAAGCCTTATGATATTTTTCTTGAATTGACACATGCCCAATTCTCATGCAACCCATTTCAAGGATGCGCCTCAAGTTATCATATATCATTTTGAGATCAAGAAGAGTAATTTTTCATGAGACATCTAAGTGAATCCGCATTCATCCACTTCTGCTATATAAATGTAACCCCAAGAAGCAATACTATATAGGTTTTTCTGACTGGTTGACCTTAATCAGGATGTTAGAAATGCATTTGGCAAGGACTCAAAAAACCTGAGAACTATCTCAAAATTCTGACATTAAATCTTGACTATATCAGTTTCAAGTTTCCTATGATCAATGGTTCACACCAAACAGCGGCAACTTCATTGACTGAAAAGATCTCACTTGTATAACTAGGTCTAACTTCATACTCAAGCTCTGCTGATTCCATCTACCTTCATTGATTTGAGAATCCCATCATTAAAAACCGTCTTTATTTATTTTTTAAATAAACAGCTCTACATCTCAATCACTTTAAAGGGATGATCTAAAAGATCATAATCGAGACTGATCATCAAACTCAAGTGATTCTTTAGAATACCAAATGTATATGATAAAAAAGTCCAACTCAATTCTAATAAGCACAGAAAAAGCAAACTGAAAAAAAATAAAAAAATGTCATCAACGTCTCTTTCTTTCATGATCTGTTCCATTCTTTTAACAAACACATAAAGTACTCAAATCTCCGAGTCATTGAAACTCCTCTGTAACAAAAGAATAAAAAAACCAAATACTTTCTTCCCATCGACAGATGATACTTTCAAAGATAAATGATGATGATGATGTCTCTTTTTCTTTCGAAATCTTCTGTCTTTTTTTCTGTAATACCGCAAAATGATAAGAAAAAAAGACAATGGTGCAATATTATGAAATAGTGAAAAAATGAACGGGCACATGAATAAAGACTAATTACCATGATCAAACAAAACACTTAGAGAACCAAAATAAAATAAAATCACTCCTTGGGTACCTAAATTTGCCAGCATATGTTAATAATCATATGAAGCTGGTGAGATGATCAGAGAAAACTGTTTACCTCGGGCAACCCTGCTCCAGATCCAGTTGATGAACTTCTGGAATGACGACGCGCATCTGATGCATTCTGAGCGACAGCGTCTGCAAGGTCTTCCATCTCAGGATCAGCTGGATGCAGAAAAACCAAGTCAGTGTTTGTCTTTCTTCTGCCGGCAAGAGCAGCCCACTAACCTTGTCCTTCCATGGCCTCCCTGAATAATCAAGATGTACACCAATACATGGTCAGCAATCGGTATATATCTCGAGTATTGTGCTCACTACTGAAATTACGTACTTGATCATACTGATTGTATTTTCCAAGCTTCTTCTTCTGGTCGAAGGACTAGTCATCGTCGTACCCAAGCTGCCTCGTCTAGCATGGCCTCGTTTGAATTTAGGACTTCCTCCAGGTGTAGTAGGAGAGAATCCCAATCCATCTGCACCTCCAGACATAGTTGCTCGGTCAGGTGTATTAGGTAGAGCAGGACTAGCTGGATCACTCGATGAACCCTGATCACTGAACGGCATTCGACTTTCTCCACCAAGCGATCCAAGTGTACCACTACGAGATCGTGAGCGATGAGGCTCTCCAGCATCAGCAGCTCCTGGACTACGGGATTCGGCAAATTCTTCAAATCCTTCGACGTCTGCAGCATCAATCAATTCTGGAGGTAAGTGTTCGTTCTCGATATCTGATTTGCGAGCCTGATCAAATCCAGCTCTAAGGATGGTTTCTTTGATGCCTTCTGCACCATTCGCGAGTGCTCCATACGGTAATTTGCCCTGTCCTGTTGTCGATTTCAACTCTGACACTGCCTCCGCTTCCTCACGCAAGACTGCAAACACTCGTGACATCTTTCCAACCGCCATAATCTTATTCTTGATGGCCTGTCTCCGTTCGGCTGAGGCAGCTGCATCAGGTGAATCTGGATCGGACTGAGCCTCTTCAGTCACCAGGGGCATCTCATCTTCTTCCTCGTCCAATTCTTCCTTACTACATATGCCTAGGATGGCGATAAGCATATCCGTAACTGAAAGGATGAGACCAAAGTGGGTTTAGTATGACAGTCCAACATTCACATGAGCCAATGCACATACTCTTCTCTCCCACAAAGGGTAAACTCCAAGTGAAAACGTCCATAAAGTTCGGTAACCAATATGGATGTGGTGTGCAGTTGAACTGTCGAATGTTCATCACATTGTTTTCATATTTCAAAACCGCAGCCTTGTTGTTGTACACATCGAGGTAGTTTGGCGCCGAGAAAATAGTCATTACTGAAGGGAAACCAGTAGTTTTCGTTTTCTTGTACATACGATATCTATATAACCAAGAACGCACTAAATTAGCTTTGGTCAAAGAGCTGATGACAGGGGGTTGAGCATGTCAAGACTGACCCAGCGTCTTGGGCTTCATGGGCACGAATAATTGAGAGAAGTCCATTTCTTTCGAGGAACGCGCATGCTGCTTGATAACTGTGATAGGAGCTCCTTGTTTAAGAACATCGCTTTTACTCATTTATCTATTGCAGATTGCACACACCTGAAAAAGAAGGAACATCCTCGAACGTGATTGTGTACGAATCCATCCGCGGACTTTTCACTTCCAAAATCTTCTAAAGGATCAGCCCAGAGAATATCACACATCAAACCATGTGTAGGAGGTTCCCTGAAACGGTTAACCTGATGCGCGTGTTGATAGCCGCAAGAATAAAGAATGACGTCAGACGAGACCAAAAAGTTGATCAAGGGTACTACGTTCACATAACTGACCGATTTCAAATCATCCAAGGTCTGCAACTCGGGACTCAGACCACCATGAATGCACAAGAATTGCTTGTTCATGATTGCCGCCAACGGTAATGAACAGAAACTCTCCATGCAAGCATCATATACCCTCTCAGAATACTTGTGCTTGCATTCCAACTTGAAAGTGAAATAGTCGGTTAAATGCCGACACTCGTGATTACCACGTAAAAGGAACAAGGTGTCTGGATACCAAATCTTCAAAGCCCAGAGATACAACACGCACTATAATGAACAAAAAGATTCAAGGTGAGTTGAGTTTGCAAATTCAGGTGGGAGGTCTTCACTACTTCGATCTCAATCATCACAGCAGAAGATATTCTCACCTCAATCGAAAAGTAGCCACGATCGACATAATCACCCAGGAACAGGTACCGAGTTTCAGCTGGGTTTCCGCCCACTTCGAAGAGTTTCATAAGATCGAACTAATCTCATAGAGTAGTGATCGGAACAAGCAGGAGATGACGATAGCTACTTGTCAGGACCATCGTGTACCGCGCTGAAAATTGATCATTAGACCGAGAGACGTACGTATTGACCGTGTATGTCACCACAAACAGTGATCGGGGCTTCGACTTCAAGCAAGTTGGGCTCAGCTTTGAGAACCTCAGCTGCTGTGTTGAGAATAAAGAGGGCTTGCTCCTCTGTTAGTCGACCTTCACGATAAAAATGGTTTTTAAGAAAAGCTACATCGCTGTGAACCGAATAGAAAGGTGATCGGGTTTTGAGAAATAGGTCAGCAAGTGAAGATGAGATCTAGAATCAAAGAAAAGGTTTTGAAGGAGAAAAACTTACGGTTTTGATGGGTCAACTTGACTGAAGAACTCTTCATCGGTGGGTTTCTTGAAAGCAGGTGCTTGAACATCCTTAACTACCCTTTCTTGCGTACTGACAGTTGAACCATCGTCTTGCGTATGAACCGTGAAATCGATCTCAGGTACTGGTCCTTTCTCTCTGATAGATTTGATACCAGCTTCGTGTTGCTTGAGCTTAGCAGCTAAGACTTCAGAAGTACCTGATTCAGGCAGGGTAGTGGACATATCACGGGCAAAGCTGGTAAGGGGTGAAGGGGTAATCTTGAATGATTTGACAGGGATTAAGAAGAGATAAGATGACTTGGATTAAAGTGAGTATGTAGTGAAGATCGGATGGATGGGAGATAAAGGGGAGATAAAATGAATTGTAAAGATATGAACTTGAAACTCAGATCACTTAAAATCAAATCAAACCGAATGATTTATTTAGTTAGTTATCAATCATTTATAAGGTCGATTGAAATGATAAAGAAATTAAGTAAACACCTTGAACAAGTTATTCTTGATGTTCTTTGAATTGTTGATGAATGAGTCTTTTTTGTATTTTTAGTTCTTCAAACAAAGGCGTTGTGAGTCGAGTTGGTTTGACTTTAGCATTACGATTCAAGACCATGAATGAGGATGAATGACGACGAGATTGTAAAATTTAGTAGCTTAAGTCACAACCGACTTGAACAAATTGACTAAAATGGGTTTTACCATAACAAAAAATCAAAACTCTTCTCAAGTTTGGTCAATTTGTTGAAAGTTTAAAGTCATATGATATCATATCACTTCAACTCAAACTTCAGTACATATCAATGTTGGATTTGATCATGATGCTCACTCTCACTAACAGTGGCATTCAAGTTCATAAACTTGGATCAGAGTCCAATGTACATCTTATGGGTTTTGCATAATGGTTCATTTGTTTCATCATGGAGTTTTTCATCAAGATGTCTCCTCTTCATTCCACAGTTTAACTTACTATTTCTCACAGATGGATACTAGACAGTGAGAACTAACCAGAGGATATTTATTACAACTGACTATACAGGGTACTCAAAGTAAAGTATGTAGAGCTACATACTTTTCGCTACATACTTTTTTTGGCGGGGACAAAGAAAAAAATATACTTTTGGCCTCGTCTTCCCCGCCAAAAAAAGTATATAGCAAAAAGTATGTACGCGTACATACTCACTTTGAGTACCCTTATTAGTTCATGATTATTATTATGCAAGAGTTTATCTTTTGGGAAGTATTATATTCTGAGGTAGTTGTACATGTAATCTTTCTTTCCATTTCATATGATGGGTAGACTCAATACTATATCAGAGTCAATTCTAAAAAGGGTGAGTGGTCCAAAATATTGAGCTTCTTGGGGTTAATTTGGGCTGGACATACAAATGTATTTCATCTCAAACTTCTTTTTATTGTTGATCATATAATATCACAGCTTCCAGGTTCAAGTTGAACAGAACCCATCAAACACATGGTAGCTGATGAAGAAATTGTGGCAAAATATTTTCTATTTGTATCTTTTTAGAGGGCATTTGGTTTTACACATCACCTAAACTTTCTACTTATCTAGACTCAGTTGTGAAGTAACCTACAACTTCTTTTGTGTATCCTATTATAACAAGCCCTTATGACATAAGTACAAACTTATCAGCCAGTTAACATGTGTTTTTTCACATGTCTTGGGAATGAGCCTCTCACTATTTGATCAAGTTGCAGGAGTCCTAAATTCATGTAGGAAAAACACTTTCATAATTTGCTTCATGTTTGGACTTGATCACCTTCATTTGAATTGATTTTGATACCCCCTTTTCAGACATCTCACCACCATCTACCTGCATTGGTGTGTGAGTGTTAGGTGACCAAGTGATCCAGTTAACAAGAGTCAATCTTGGAACTTGGCATCTGAGGGTGAATTGCACAATGAGTTTTATCAACTGTGTCTGGAATCACTAAGTATGTAGTTGTCCAGATACCTGTGGCCTGGGTGCTGTAGCTCCATGAGTCATGTCATTACACAAGACCTTCACGTCCTGCATAATTCATAATCATACTTATCTTAGACATTATTACTTGTTAGATATTTACAACTGATTGACTCAATTCATCCTTTTTGTGGTAGCTTGTAGGAAATGCATTTATGTTAGTTCTGGAACCTCTCAGGGAATACTTCCCTTCTGACTTCAACTCACTTGAGTGTCTACTGAAAGTCTTCTCAGACAACTTAAGTAAAGATAAATCTCAGACTCCAGCATGTGAGTAATTGTAAAGGACTTCTTATGGTCCTCACTGCAGGATAAATTCAACTTCAAGAACAGGATGGGGAAGCTCCAGAGGTTGAGCTGAGGGATATTTTCTGAAACTCATCTTCATTATACAATATAATGAAAGAAAAATAAAATAGAAAGAAAGAATAAGAAATGGTCACCAAAGGCTCACATGGCCTCAATGATCATAAATATTAGTTTGTATTCCATAAGGAGCCAGAAGTGTCTGCATTGATAATTTGAATAAGTAAGAGAAACTGAGTTTGGATATAAGGATAATCTGAATGCTTGAAAATTTAATGTATTTGTAATGCTGTCAAGGAGATAATATCAGAGTACTCATCTGCAGTGGAGCTTGGGGACAAGAAAGGATCCCAGAAAGCTTCTATGGAACCAACCTACATGTAATTGGCAAAATTCAATGGATTGATACCTAGGAATTTGGTACCAATCATGGTGGTAACATGCAACAGTTTCTGACTTGAGTTGGTCAGCTTTGATAAATTGCCTATCAGTGACATGCTGTTTTTGGCTGTTGTTGCTCAGTGACATGCCATTCAATACATAATTGATGCCTGTATTGGTGTTTTTTGTTGGTAAGTTGTTTGCAAATTATTCCAAGTGATATGTTGTTTGTTGGTAACATGGCAAAAATCTTGACCCCCAATTGATACTTTTTTTGGTTGGTTCCATAGAAGCTTTCCTGTGTCATTTTTTAGCCGATAAACTGATTCAAATTCTAGAAGTTGAGTATGATACACTGATGTATGTACAAGATAACCTCAGACCCTCTTGTAAATTGCACCTGTATACATAGGAATTGTGTATTCATTTCATTGACAGGGTATCAAGAAATATTGATATGAAAATGATGCACCAGGAAAATCTGTTGAGAAAGATGGACCTTTGCACTTTACTGCTCAGGTCTTCCCAAGTGCAATGCCTCATAGTGCTTGTGATATTATTAAAAAACAATCACAATGTTCTTGTGGTGCTTTCTTGTTGATAAGAGAACACACCTCCAATTTCTGCTCCAAAAGCAGTCTGTTTCCTCTTTTTGATGAGTGACTACCACATGGACTTAGTGAATGCAGGTAGAATGGTAATTTGCTTCAACATTGGGCCAGTAACACTGCTGTTGTGTGCTGCACTTCAAAGACATCGCAGATTTTTGGTCCACACCGTACAATAGATCCCTTAGATCTGTTGTGGCCTGCTCTGATGTTCAGCAAGACCCTTGGGATCCACATTTAATTTGGCCACAACCACACCTGTTGTGTTTTGGTCTGCAAAATCATTGGAGTCGAGTTTTTTTGGGCTCTGTTGCACATGTTGCATTGCACAATGGATGGGGGTCTGGAGCCACCAGACCTGGCGATTTGATATTTTAGTACTGCACACTACACAGCACAAGTCTTGGCCTTTTGTTATGTGTTGCGGGCACAGCAAACCACAGCTAAAGATGTGCCTGGTGTGGAGCACTGTGTTGCTGTCCCAGGTTTGCTTGCTGATATAAGCACTGGGATATGTACAGAGACTAGTCTTGTGTATCAAGGATTGGAAAGGTCATCTTGATGTGCTGTTTAATATTGTAATTCTGGTGTTGTATAATAGGATTGTACCATGAAGAGAGAGGGATATAATCGTGATGATGTAGAGCAATGTATATGATAACTGTGTCTACAACTATAAGCACAACTGTAAGCATAGTCTAATTATAGTATTATTCAAGTTAAGATCATAAAATTACTCCCCCTTCAATGCACAAGCTCATCTTGCAGCTCTGCATTCTTGCCATGGTCCAGCATAAAACACCCACACTTTCAAGGAAAAGTTTAAACCTCTCAATTCTTTCTCCATGTCCTTTTTAACCTTTTTCTGCTTCTGGATGATCTTTCTTAATTTGGTTTAATATGTCTTGTGTGTTACCCGAAGAGTCTTCCTTTTCCCACAAACATTTTTCTGGGATGTATCCTTTTCAGCTCAAAAAAGATACTTCAGTCCTCCCCTTCTTTTTCTGCAGTCCAATATTTTTTTGACCTCAAATCCTTCAAAAGATTGCAATACATTTGGGTATTGCTTGACTTCTTTCTTGCATTGTATCTGGATTGAACTTTCTTAATGACAACACATGAGACCCTTTTTCACAGGCTTATTGCTTTGATAGGCTGAACAACCTGAACAAGCGCTGGAAATCAGTAATTGTTTACCAGAATTGACAGAATGAGTAAATACCTCTGATGTTGGGATGTACAGATTTGTCATCAACAGAGTTTGAAAATAAGATCTAGAAGGCTGAGCTAGCCCGAGTTTTGAGCTTATCAAATTGAGCACCCACTACAGATTGTGGTGTATTTTTTCTTGAAAATTATGGTTGAGAGGATACTGTTCCAAATGTTGTGATCACTGATACTACATACAAAGAGGTGATGCCGCGGGTGCAGGGTGGTGCTGGCCTGACATTGGCCCCCTGCTTTTGCATGACCTACCCTTGTGTTTTGTGGGGTGTTGCCATAACCATGCATCAGTGGGGTGACCAGCAGTTTGCAGTGGCACACACTTGTTAGCCCACATGGCCCACACTGCCCTGTGGGTCTCAAGGTTATGGGTTCAACACCCCATCAAACCATAATTTTTATGTCAGATATGTCCTGCGGATTGACTCAGAGCCTGACTATTTTGGTCAGTTACATCAGGGCAGTTCAAGACAGATTTTCCAAACAGCTCGCCGGAAATCACCAAACGTAAATTATAAGTATGTTTGATCCATAAAATTTGCGTTCGCAGGGTCCCAAACGCCGTAAAATTAAGTTTTACGGCCTTCCATTTCCAGGGCCAAAGGTTAAAAAAAAGTCATGTTGTCCCGTTTTTGTCAGGTCAAACACCACGGTAATGGCCTTGTTTCAAATGATTTTTTTTTGATCTCACGTTTTTTCATTTTTCCTTGCACATAGACGTGTTGTGAAGAACAGAGTCTGAGATACGGAAACCCTCTGGTTTTGTCAATTCCCTGCTTTTATTTCTCTTTTTATTTATCCTGCATCCACCTCCATCTCATCACCTCCATCATGCCTCGCGTATCTGAACGAGTAGTTGCTATAAGAGATCTAACGACTTTATGTGTCTTTGCACATATGAACGCAGCAACAAACGTACCCGGACTTGATGACCACCAACCAGACCCTAGCGATGGACAAATCTTCTTCCCAAATGATGACCACATGGCAAATTTGTATGACGAGGTATTTGATGAAGAAGGCCAGTGGGGCGACATGCTGTCTATGGTCATCTCCAGCCGGTACCTCGACACTCGAATGCGTGTACCTCACGCCAATCCTTTCGATCTTGGGGACATGCTGCACATAAGAAGAACTGACTTTCGTCAGGCCATGCGAACGACCCCCGAAGGCTTTCGTGCTCTTTTGGAAATGATACATTTGAACCCTATCTTTATCTCAAACACCAACAATCCACAACCACCGGTTAAACATCAACTTGCGATTACACTGGAGCGTCTCGGCAGCAACGGTAATGGCGCTTCGGTGGGTCACTTTGCAAGGAATTACAAAGTCGCTTGTGGATCGGTTGTCAATTGTACACGTCGTGTTATCTCTGCAATCCTCGAAGCCGGTTCTCATTACATTGCATGGCCCAACTCTAATCGACGGAAAGCGATTTCAAAGGTGTTGGAGCGAGACGGATTCCCCGGTTGTGTCGGTTTTGTGGACGGAACCACAATCCCTCTGTTCCAGCGCCCAGGACAGAATGGGGAGGTTTTCTTTGATCGAAAACATCGATATTCACTTAATGTCCAAATCGTATGCGACTGCGACAGACGCATCACTTACGCCTATGGTGGATGGCCTGCCTGGATCCTGCTGTGACAGCACCGTATATTCAAAGACCGACATTGCTGTGAACCCACATAGATACTTTGACCAAGGTCTGTCATGCTTTTGCCCTTCCAGACCTGATCCGAGCAACTACTTACTTTGTTATTATGTGTTTATCAGGCGAATATATCCTTGCAGACTCGGCATACATGCCATCGGAAACTGTTGTCCCCTCGTACAAAGGCCAGGCAGCAGAGGTAGAGCGCAACAAATGCTTCAATTGGTGTGTTGCAAAGTCTCGAGTAAGAAACGAACATTCAATTGGAATCTTGAAATCGAGATGGGCATCTCTTCAAGGGTTACGGCTGGCTCTGAATGAGAGAGAGAACATGGTTCACATACTTCGATGGGTCCGATGCTGCATTATTCTGCACAATATGTTAGCTGACCTTGGCAATGCGTGGGAAGATGAGGAACATGATTTGGTCTTACCTGAACCAGGCGAAGCGGGGCAGGAGAGGTTCCGCAAAGCAGTTTCTGATGTCGTCATGATGGAACGAGGCAGGGAGAAGCGAGAGCAGGTGCGAGACCACGCGGTGGCTTACAACTGGGCGAGCGGCGGCCTGCCAATTGTGCAATGATCTTCAATCGTTATCTTTCCCTTTACTTTCGATTTGTTTCTTTTATTTATTTTGGCTTTACTTTCGATTTGTTTCTTTTATTTATCTTTGTCTTTGAGCTTGCTATGTTCTTACCTGTCTGTGTATGTTCTTCCTTGCAATTGATCCTCTGCCATTTGTTCCTCATTGGTTCAAGTGATTTGTTTAATTTCTGACTCCGACTCTGAAAAGAAACCAGGTCATCCCAAAGCCAAGTGAAATAATCTCACGCACCAAGTCGATTAATTTTTTCTTGGCGAGAATCTCCAACGTGCATGGTTTGACCAGGTAATGACCGAATTTGATGTATCGCTGATTCTGGCTTTCAACTTTAAACATCAAGTTGAATCTCATATGCGAAGTTTAGGGACATCAAGTTTAACAGGAACTTTCAACATCGCTCGCCATGTAAATATGTTTGAATTAATCTCATATGCGAATTTTAGGGACATCAAGTTTAACAGGAACTTTCAACATCGCTCGCCATGTAAATATGTTTGAATATGTTTGATCAATTTGCAATCATAAAACTCTGGACATAACTGCGAGAGACAACAGCGCACACAATTAATAGACTGATGATAGACATCGTTCAGATAAGAAAAATAAGATCATCGACTGAAGACACAACACATATAGGAAATACAAAAGATCTTGTCAACCAAAAAGTCAACCAACAAAGGAACAGATAAACACCTTGAAAGGATTCTCGAAAAGGTAAGAAGATGAAACTAGTTAAAAGTAGGTCAACGACCGATGTAATACTTAGGCCGAGGTTATGGGACTGACAAACGTAGAAGCCCTTTTGTGAGTGAACGCGACAACTTATAGGTAGGTTAAGAACTTTGACATACGATCGGGCGTCCTCCGGATAGACGAGGCGCAGATACGCCTCGAGCTCTTGGGGGGTCTTTCCCTCAAGAACTAGCTTCTCACAGAAAGCTTTGCGTTCACCGCGTGCCGCAATCGCAATCCTGTTGCGCTCTTCCTCGCGCTCCAAGAAAAAGCGCTCCTTGGCCCAATTAAGATCTGACCCACGAGCTGCCACCTCAGCTCGATGTTTGGCGGCATCAAACTCCTGTCGCCATTGATAGGCTGATTGTAACATGTCAATTTTCGCAGCATTCCCTAGTTGCATTGCAGTGGCGACATGGTGTTTGTAATCTTTACCTCGCACCGTTGATGGGTCAATTGATGGGAGCGGATCGACCGCACGGCTTGTGAGAGTAGCCCGAGTGGCACCTCAAACTTTGGTCGAAGTCGAACCAGTCGGAGCGTCGTCAGAAGAAGAACTGTCCAAGGCGCGCTCTTCTGCGGTTAAGTCGTACTTTTTTGACGATTTGCGTTGGGATATCTTGCGTGCTGGATTTTTGGCGTGGGCTGGAGATACATAAGGCAGGGGAGTAGGGAGATCATCTAAAGCACGAGTGGCACCTTGACCTTTGGTCGAAGTTGAACCAGTCGGAGCGTCGTCAGAAGACGAACTGTCCAAGGCGCGCTCTTCTGCGATCAAGTTGTCCTTTGTTGACATTTTGCGTTTGGATTTCTTGCGTGCTGGAATCTTGGCGTGGGCCGGACGTACCGAAGGCAGGGCAGTGGGGAGAACATCTAAGGGAATTTCGGGAGAGTTGGGTTTTGGAGTAGGTGGAAAAGAATCCATGTCATTATCAAGGCATGCACGATAGTGACTGTTGAGATCGGGACTTCCGGGTCTGGGGCTGCAGACTTGCGCGTCAAGTATTTCTTGATAGGCTTGCAATTCTTCAGCACCGGGTATGGGGATCTGTGCAGGGGGCTCTGAGAGAGATTTCAACAACATCAGAACTCAGAAAAAACGGTGAATAGGTAATAGCGAAAAATTTACCATCTGTGACAAGTTTCACATTAGCGTGATGATCATGATTGGGAGCGGTGATTTGTGAAGGAATCTCTGGGAAAGGTTTCAACGACATAATACATCAATTAGTACACTATCATGAGAGGAGCAGGCAAAAGGAAAGGAGAAGGCGTACCTTTTGGTACATGATTGGCAAAAGCGTGATCATGACCATCAGTTGTACTGCCATCGCTGTGGTCAACATCGAAAATGATGTCGCTCTCATTATTGATGAGGTGTTCATCATCGACATCCTCATTGATGTCGTTGTCTGAACCAGGTGGAGAAACGCCCGTATCGAGAATCCCAAAGGGGTTGACGTTTGGATTGTCACGAAAGATCGCGTCCATCTGTTTGAAACAGGGGCACATCGACTCCAAAAGCTTCTCCATCATGTTGATACCGTCAGTCACATTCTTTGCGGACAAACCGCTTCCCGTTTTCAAACTGAAAGCCTTTGTGCGAGAGTATTTTGATTTGTAGCGTTTGAGTCGTTGATGTAAGACACGTCCGTTCAATCTCATATCGGTAGAATTATGTCGAACATTGTGGTTGTTGTTGAGTTTAATTGCCAGCGCGTTCAAAATAGTATTGGGGTTCATAGGCAATCCGGAGACCCGAGTTTGGCTCCCGCCACCAAAGAGAGAATTACGAATTCTCGGGTTGCTGAGGTAGGAAACAATCGTTTGATGATCGACCAAATTGAGAGGAGGGCTGTCTCTGGTGTTTTTGGCGGAGGCGGCCATTGAAGCACTGTGTGCACGCTTTTGAGCCGCTAGGCAAGAGCGTTTGATAGCAGCGGGGGTAGCTTGGGAACCACTGGAAGGGACTCCTGCAGCACGAAGATCCTCCTCAATTTGCGCTCGAGTCCGTCGAGTTCTTTGTGCAGCCTAAAAAACCCACATTAACAATTTGGTCAGTGTCTAGAAAGGACAAAAAGATATGATTTACTACAAGTTACTCACTTTCCCGCTTGTTTGAGATACAGGCGGCATTTGTGGTTCGAATAATGAAAGAATAAGTTGGACACTGGAGGATGAATGAACAATGCGATAGATTGATAGATATCAAGAAATGTGAGGACGTGATTGAAGCGTAGGATGAGAAGAAGTTTGAACGAGAAAATTAGATGGGCTCAAAAGGTTTGCAATCGCAAGGAAGATTGTTTAAATGACTGTCGAGCCGAGTCACGAGAAAGTTGAACGTGACCACCAGGACAGCAGGGAATCAGGTCGCGTTGGAGAACTTCTCGGTTTGAGAATCGAAGTGACAATAATTATCTTCAAGAAAGACTGGTTCCCGTTGGTATCGATCCCTGTGATGAAATCCCAGGACAAAGCGGTCCAAACTCAGACCAAAATCCAGTTGAACGAGAGCCACGTGATGAGTCCTATTCGGAGATCTTCTGGGTTTGAGATGCCAAATTCAATTTGGATGATGCGAAAGCTGACGTGATCTGCAGAGTAGCCGAGCCAAGGTGAGGAAAAAGGAGAGGGTGAGAGCAGGTGCCCTCTGTGTGTGTACCGTGGATATGTGGCAAAGGAATCATCGGGTTTCAAGGTCGGCTAACCATTTTTGGGTCAAAAACAACGGTAATGAAAGAGGTAACTATGGGAGAAAAAAAAAATCGCGTAAAAAGCGGTTCACAATCAGGTCCAATTAGCAAAAAAAGCAGTGACAAAAAAAACCTTTTTTTTTGCTAATCGGACCTGATTGTCAACTTTTTTTTCTGCTTGCGCGGGGAAGCTCTAAAAATTTTAAGACCAAATAACAGATCGCTAAGTGGTGATTCGTGAACCACCTCTAGAGATGGTTCGCCAAACTTAAATTTTAACTTATAATTATGACTCCCCGAGCAGTCCGTAAAACTTTCAGACAGGCTGTAAACGCCCTACTTGAACTGCCCTATTTCTGCGGAAAATCTTAAAAAACCAAAACCTAACTTTTTGGGTCAGGCATCTTAGTAGGAGCATTCCAGGTTCCTGTTGTATCAAGTTGTATTAGATTGTTTATGATGAAAAGATTTTATCAGAAGTTGATAGGGTTTGGGCAAAGTAAAATTTTGTATTATCAATTTTAGCCCTTTTACAAACAACTCCAACAAACGTCCTGGCAGATCCACCGTGAATTCAGACTATGTATAGCTACATATGTATCAATAGGCAAGGATCTCAAATGGAGTTGACCGGACAGTGAATCTGATTGCAGGAGATCACATGTTCTTAGTAAAACTTGGTGGTTCACATTGCACATCCCGTCATTTTTTGGACCTAGTGTCTGTAAATGTCATTATGTATGAGCAGTCTGGGATACATATCAAGGATGAGAAAGGCTCTCTCAATTTGATGTGTTGTATCTTGATGCTGATGATGTAGAACAACAAGGAACGGTGTATATAAGCAGCATGCCTAAGACTATAGCTATACACACAGTCTTATAGTATGACCCAAGTTAAGATACTTACTTCCTCTCTCAAACTATGATGAATTGGTACAATTGAGAATATGCTGATGTCACAATCAGAGAGTTCTGATAAGGAAGCAGTCCGGTGCTTAGTTATTTCAAGTACCTGTTAGATTGTTGGATAAGGATAAAGAACAGGACATATATTATAGTACAATGAGGTTTGTACCAGAATGGCTCCTCTGGATCTGTCAAGTCAGTGCTCTGTCACAAAGAGTTCACAAACAATGAGGTCATAACAGAGGACAATCAGGGGGAAAACTTGGAGGTCTCCTCTTAAAAAACATTTCTCATTGTCTCTTGGTAAAATTGCATGCACTTGGTTCCCAAAGTGCCTCTGGGGTTTGTTAAGGTTATTTCCCCCAGGCACTGAGGGGATCTGATTAAGTTAGCATACATGCCTACTTGGGTCAACTTCAAAAATTTGCATGCACTGAAATGTATCTCTTTTGTGGGCAGAGCATAAAAACATAAAGGAGTAGAATTATCTTGAACACCAGGACTTATGAAGGTCACATATAAACCCAATTCTAAAAAGGCTGGAACAGTGGAGTGATTAATGATAGGGATTCAAATAAATTGCGCCAATAAATTGGTCACACGATAGTAGTAACCATTGACCATACCTTTATATTCATCATGTCTCTTGGCATCATCTATATTTGTGTCAAAAATCTACATCACCTTCTGATCTTTTTGATTCATTTTACTTTGCTTTCTCTGAGTTTTTCAGTAGAACTCCCTTAATTTTATTTTTCCTATTATTCTGATATATGTATGTGGTATTTACCAATGCAAAGAGTAGATGACTTAAGTCACATACCATTTTGTCAGCAAAAATAACAACCAAGCCCAATTTGAGTGCGCTGGCTACCGAGTGAGAATAAGGCGGAATGGGCACTGAGGTGAATCACTCATCCTTTCACTGGGTGAGTAATCTTATGCTGTTATCATGTCAGACAGATCACATCATTCTGATGTAAGATGGCTCAACTTGTCATGATGTGAGCCATCACCTTGAGGATACGTGGTCACATGAGGTGAAGCTCACGCTGGCTGGCACGTGCAGGTCACAGCGGGTATCACAGGGTAGACAGCGCGTTTTTATTGGCAAACTCATAATCCATGTGAGCTTCACGTGCCAGCTGCCCCGTGATGTATATAGATGATTACCCTGTGCAATATCCATCAATGATCACAATAGGCATTTTCTCTCTCTCATTGAGAGATAATCACATCTGTGTCGTCACCGCTTTCGAACAGAAAGCAATGACCTATAGAAAGATGATATGCAGACGAAGTATGTTGTGAAAGAGTTCTCGGCACACCTGTTGAATGACGTCGTATAAAAACCGCAAGTCAAATCATTATTGTTCATGGAACCACCGTTACGAATGCTTCGATCAGGGATGCAGGAATGAATACCGAGTATGAGTATATACTCAGATGAACCGCCATGATACATACATACATAGCCTTGCAGGTGCTAAAGTGACCATCCGAAGGGAAGTAGGACCAAGGTGACCATTCAAAGGGCACCGCACTTTAACTTGTCCCGACGTCGGCAGAGATTATAGTCCGGCGATAAAGTGATAATCATGAGAAAAATATTCTTTAGTTCGTGTTTCTCGTGCTCAAGCTCCCTACCAAATTCTTAGCACTGTTACGAAGAATATTTAGATATACATACTTTCAGCTTATCATCAAACTTAAAGTCCCCCCGCCCGATGACTCAGTCGCGGGCGGGGTGGGCTTTGATACGTTTGGATATACTTACTTGCTTGTCCCACTGCAGTCAGCGTCTTACCAGACGGTCTGAAGAAACTTCCATGGCATGGGAAGGCGTCCGATCATGCTTGCCTCTTCGTTTAAGCTTCAGGTGATGGATCTCGAGCAACAGAGGTTCATGAACGCATTGGAAGGCTAGAAATGTCCTCTCGGCGCGAAGGCTGAAATCTTGTCATCACAACCCTACTCAAGCGCTTTAGATATAATCATCGCAGCGGTGAATCCTCGATGACGATTGGCGAATTTTTGCACCGGTGACTCCACCTACATATCTTGATTCTTCGCTGTCTTGGAAGTTGGTCTTTCATGTCGGTTCATCGCTGGCCTGACTCGCTCTCACCCGGTGAGCAAACTCGGTTAATAGATCTCGAGTGTGAAAGGAATAAGTCAATTTCTCTCGGTCGTCGATTTAATATTTGGCCGTGGTTGAGTTGCATTTCGCCGTTGTCTCTCGAAATAGACATTTAAGATTGATAAGACTCGGTGCTCGTTACTTCGTTATCCTGATCTGGGTTTTGTTATCCTGATTATTTATTCTGATTTCCGTCATCAGTCATCGTTTCCATCTCATCCAAATCAGAGCCAATCGCATTCATCACGTGTTTTTGCCCGGCAGAGCGCTTCCTCATACTTTGTCGTATAGTGGAATTTATCATGAGTCACTATTCTCGATATCAATTTCCTTTGATGTCCGATACGGACTCTACCCAAGAATCCACCTCAGTCACACCTTATCGCCAAACAGACTCTCATGGTATCGTAAATCACCAGAGCTTTACTTCAATTTCAACTTTCACTTCGACCTCCAGTGCGACTACGAATTCCACCCGTACGGCCTCACAAAACCTCAACGCATCTTCATCCACCCTCACATCCGTTGTGCCGACGCGTTCAACAAGTTTCATCAATCCCCGGTCTAGTACGGCAACTTTAGATGCACCACTTAAGAAATTCACCTCCCAACCACAGCGGTTACCCAACCTTGTATCAGAAGAGCCAGACACAAATTTAGAAGTACAGAAGGTCTATGCCTTCTTGGATCAAGTAGGGATACCTGCGGACGGATTCACCGAAGGATGGGATTGTACAGAAGATAGCAAACGGATCTCAGCCCAGTTCGTGGGCTATCAAAACCAACGATCGAAGGACCAACAAAGCACAGATGTCTCCGAACCTCAACTACACGTATTGCGAGACGCAGATCGATATGGTTTCTTCAGTCGCTCCAAACCAAAAGCCCTCGTACAATTACAGTCTGCTTCGTTTTTCCCTTCTACTTCTGCTTTTACTTACTCTTCCTCACCCGATCCAATGACCCCAGAAACAAGAGAAGAGCCAGAAGTGGACAATCAAATCGAATCAAGGAGGATCTCAAAATGGAGTGCAATGCTTGAAGGCGATGTACGAGATGGAGGATCAAATATTCTTTCTTTCAGACTGTCAAATTATTGGAATTCACACAGGGAAAAGTTCATAAAACGTTGTTATAAAGGTATCCCAGATCGTTGGAGAAGAGGTGGTTGGGATTTGTTGATCAGAGAGTTTGGAGACAAAATTGGTTGGGATAAGGGACAAAGTGCCGACAGACTATATGAGAGGTATGCTGAGGCTTCGATGATTTCCAGTGACCATGATGTTCAAATTGATTTGGATGTACGACGAACTGTCGATGGGCATATCTTTTGCTATACACCTTATGGTCAAGAGTACGTCGTGTTTTTGACCGTGTTATGAAGGAAGAAATATTGACTGACTTTTCTCTCTTTAACTTTAGTCAACGGGCTTTATTCCAAGTACTTCATGCTTTCGCATCGTACTGCGAAACCTGTGGATATTGTCGAGAAATGGGACCGATTGCAGCAACGCTATTGAACTATTTTGATGTCGAGGTTTAGTCATCTTCTTCTCAACTTTTAAAAATCCTCTAATAAACTGACCCACCGAACTCTGGTCTACAACCACAGATGGCGTATCTATGTATGGTCAGATTACATGATTGGTACAATTTTCACGAAATCTTTGCTGCTGGATTTCCTGGGCTAGCAGAATCTTTTTACATCCAGGAAAGATTGATTGAATATCTCTTGCCAGACGTTTATCAGACTTTTGTAAGGGTTTTATCATTTTTCCTCTGGGTGGATTCGACAATTCTAGATATTGTTCACCAGCACTAATGCTCTGTTAATCCAAATACGCAACAAAAGGTCCAACAAAAGATCAAATCTTCGTCATACGCTACTAAATGGTATCTGACGCTTTTCACCGGAACTGTTCCTTTCCAAGCTCAACTGAGACTGTGGGACGTTTTCTTTCTGCGTGGAATGGACGTCTTGATCTTGGCATCAGTCTCAATAATCTATGCTCTCCGGAATGAGATAGGTCCTGGTAATACCCGAGAAACGATACAGACCAAATTAAGCTTCGGGTTTGGATTAGAGTCTAAATCTATATCACTATGGATTAGATCCATTAGGAAATTGGCGGAAAGAAAAGATGTTAGAAAATTGGTCAAAGCTTCGAGACTCGAATGGAATGCTGGAACAGATAGAAAATCTTTGAAGAGATAAGCATTAGTGAACAAAGTTCATATTGTGACCTTGCTATTTATTCAATTACTTGTTTTATTTCTTTCATCAGACATTTTATATGTGAACAGTCTAATTTTTCTTCTGCTCTTTTACTTATCAATTGCCTCAAGATTACATGTCTTTTTATGTACGGATTTTTTCTGCTTCCTGCTGTACAAGTAGTATTGTTTGCTGTGCAACCTACATTGTAGTCGGATGTGGAACCAGTGTCGAAACCTGTCCTGCTTGTGTAATTTGATGTGGGAAGACTCCACCGAGGGTGGTTACAGCCTCTCCAGAGATGGAAGACATTCGTTCCTGAAACACCCGGCCCCGCTCCATGTCCAGTCTTCCTTGTCCCTCTCCCCATTACATCCTCTGAAAGATCACAATTTCCTGCATTACAATCAAGCCCATATCACAAAAATATGTGGACAGATTTGATAGCCTTGCGCAAAAAACACTTCCGGTAACATGTCAACCATCTAGTCACAGGTTTCTTGCAGATTTTCTGCCTAATTCCCTCAAAACCACTGAAGGCACCCCCTTTTTAGTGTGTATGGTGCGTGGAGGCAAGAGCTTGGCAATTTGGGATCAAGTAAATACTTGATAAATTGCCCTTTTGGCCCCACCAGCTCAAATTTCAGAACCTTTGATCAGGTTGGATTCTGGAGGTTTCATCCAAATTTATAACACCCTGTCTGTTGCTGTCAAATGGCTTCCAGAGTATTGCCTGAGTAGCTATGGAGACATATGTAGTCAATTTTTGGGAGGATTTTGTCAAACCAGAAAATTTATGTGATGTATCACATGTGATTTACTTATTTAGATGAGCAAGGAGCTCAGCAGACCTGTATGTACATGATAGCTAAAAATTTACTCATCTTGTTGCACACATGTAATGTGGGTTTCATGGCTCAGGTGTGCAGTGCATCATGATCAAGTCTTTATGACCAATTATGCTTACAATAATTTTCCTTGCTCAATTTAAGGGAAGTTGTTTGATGTTTACAGCATAGAATTCAGCAATCACCTTGAAAGTGTAGCCAAGTCACCAGCTTGCCAAGGATTTATTGGTGTTTTGGATCTGCTTTTAAGTAGAGAAAGTAGGTAATGGAACACTCATTTTCCTGAGGTCTGATTGTCTTAGACTTCATATTGAGTGGTGCATTAGTTGTTATCAACACCTTGTCATGGTACCCATGCAGGAATCATCTCAATCCTTTTGTCCAATGTGTAAAATTGCTTTTTGCACCATCAACACTATGACTATGCTTTGAGAAGCCTCCTCTCATATCCCAAATTTGACCCCTGTTGTCCCAATGTTTCCTGATTTGTGATCACACTAATGCTTTTTGAGTACAAATAAGACACTTTGTCTATTACACATTACAGTCGACTCTTGATGTAAGCATATCAATGGTCAACAGATACACCTTGCCTATATCGCGCGATGCATAATTTCAAAAGCATAATATGCCTGTTGGGCCCATGTATACCAAAAAAAATCCCGCAAAAACCTATGCATATAGCGAGATATGTCTACGTCGAGCTTGCTTGCATCAAGAGTTGACTGTATCAAAAGCTTCAAGTGATGTTCAATCTATGATACTTGTGCCTTGTGTAACAACCCATCATCCACTTCCCAAATACGTTCTTGTGGTGCTTTTGTCTTTGTTGGCCCAGTTCTGCGCGGATTGCAACGTATACGGAAGGTTTCAACTTGGGTTGTGTTGTGATACCTTCTCTTTCCCATTTTTTATGTTGCATCATCCCATTGTCTACTCATGTTATGTGACATTGTCACTTGTCGATTGTAAAGAGATGAAAATAACTTCCTATGGTACTTCATAGACAAAGACCATGTTTGTGAATGTTATTCCTTGGAGTCAATACACCTGTTAGTTTTTAAAAACATCCCATAACTAGCCTCTCTCAACAAGAGGTGCACCACAAAAATGTTACCATACCCTCTTAATCATCTGCTAGGCACATTAACCAAGGGAAAATATGTTGAGCCAATGTACACCAATACATATGGTAGAGAAACCATTACTACACCTTGGCCAGTTAGCAGTGACAAGCCAAGAAGCCTTTATTTGCCAAAAATTGCAGCGAACAGAAACTTTTACTGCTTTAGCTTGCACTCAGAGTTTAAGAAGGTTCTAAAATATGTTGAGCCAATGTACATTTGTTATGAGCCACTATTAGGCTATGCTTGTACTGAGTCCTACTCGAGACTATACTGTGCCTGTCAGAGATTTTCCCAAACCTGCAGCGAACAGAAACTTTCACTGCTTTAGCTTGCACTCAGAGTTTAAGAAGGTTCTAACCTAGAACATCCTCAAAGGACAATTTTCCTAAGGAAGGAAAATTTGTATATATATATTTGATGTTATAAAGAATATTGGTATAAGCTCAAGATACAAAACAAAGGTAGATAGGTGAAACAACATGTTTGAAAGGGTTTCTCACAACCATTGTGTATTTTGATTGACCATGCCATGCAGGCAGGCCCTCAACCATGTCAGAATCAGATAGGAGAATGTCCAGATGATGAAGGGAAAATGATGTTGAACATGTGGAGCAACATCATTAAATATTGTACTGGATCTGAACACAAAACAAACTTAGTATAGGAAAAATCCATGAACAACACTCACCGTGTCCATGTAGGGTTTGCTTGTTGACAAGCAAATGCTACCCCGCAGTGACTACAAGTATCTTATGATAATATTGAGAACTTGATTTTGTCCCAAGTCAAATGACAAAATTATCAATTCTATTCAGAATTCTTCTTAACTGATTGTAATTTCTTTGATTTTCTTACCAAAATGAGCTTGTACTGATTGCTCTCTGTCTTCTTTGAAGGATACATGGCATCTGATTGAGTCCTGGTGGCTTTGCTTAATTGATTTTGGTGACAGCACAGGAATGAATGAGTTAAAATCTGAATTGAGGAAAGTTGTGGTGACCAAGTCCGCAAATTCCTTCAATTGTAGATTTTGTTCACATTACATTAACAATGGGTTCACAGGTTACCCTCAGGCTACCCTGTCTATTTGTTGTATGTATAACACATATATACATACCCAAGAGTCCCTTTCAAAGCATCTGCTATCTTTTATTTTATTCATATCTCTGGCTCCTGGCTCCTGGCTCCAGACTGATCACTGCCAGACCTGGCAGAATGGGTGCATCAAAGCAATTCAAGCCAGTGAGTTGCCAGCGGTAAGAGCTTTGTCTTCCAACAAACCTCCTGCTCATGTTCAGACTCAGAGCTTGTTCTCAACACATGGTTCCTCTTGAATCGGCTGAATCTCTTGTGGGTCTCCCTCATGTGGAATAATTGAGCAACTAATGTAATTGCAATCAAATTTCTTTCTAACAGAGAGCTCAATTAGAATTCACTCAACAACCACAACTCAGCAAAATTCTCATCTAACATGTACCATTACAACACCAATTGATTCCACAAGCGGAAAGGGAAACAAGACAAATATTGAGGATCCAGAGGACTGAGTAGGCCAAAAGACCCAAGACAAACAAACCCGTTGAAGGGGGGTAGCAGAAACAAACACAAAATAGTGTACTTAGTAATGTGCAACCTCTAAGATCCACTCTCTAGAGAAATTGCTTACTTTGAGGTGGACTGCACTTCTTTATTTGCCACATACCCCTTGGTAACTGCCCCCGGAGACAGCCCCTGAGCTGGTTGTTGTTGGACCAATGCTGTTTGCTGATCAAGTGGAGCTGGGATCACTTTTTGGTAAGTTTCTTGTGCATTTCCTCCAGAATGGTGGTTGTTTGAGTGAGGAACTTTCTGATATTTCCCTCTACTTTGGTGTCTAGACTTCCAGTGGTTGGTGGAACTGCTAGCTTTTGACTATGCAGGACTTTGGACTTTTGGTTGCTTTTAATGCACACAATCTGAGGCTTAATTCCCAGTCCTGAAGTTCCACCCTGATTTTGGCATGCCCGGTCTGTAAGGGTTACTCAAGATGTGTGTGAGATCCCCAGACTTATTGTGATGAAACTTAGCCAGCACTTCAATCTTGGTATCCAATACAATTGGTAAGATGACACAATCCAACACTTTCTTTCCTTTCTTCTGTTTTTCACCTGGTATCTTGGAAAGTTGATGTCTAAATACTGAGGTTTGAATCATCAGGTGGTATTGTAACACTACCATCCAACAGTTACATCTCTGGCCCATTCTAGTCACAATCTTGACATCCTTTGGGATCCATTTAACATACTCCTGGGGCTGTACAGTTCACCTGCATATCTTGCTTGGAGATTGCTCGCCTCCACAGATTCACCAAATTCCATGTTCTGGTCACTGTCCACTTCAGCCTGAATCATCCCTTTTGAAGTATAGCCTTTCAGCAACTCAGGATCTTTTGTGCCTTGGCAATCATTGTTCTTACGTAGGAATATGGAGAGGGGGACGTAATCATTCATCTTTTTGAAGGGTTTTGCCTAGTGTTTAACTTTAGGTAAGTTAGGTAAATCATAGGCTCTAACATTCTTCATTCACACTGAACCAAACCTTATTAGATTTGGAGGTCTCTTCTTCTGAGCTAGACAAAGAATCCAAATCAGAAGAGTCTGAATCTGCTGGGTTCTCTATTGAGAAAGAAGGTGAATCTGAGTCCAAGTCAAACCTTTTGGGCAGTGAGTCCAAATCTGAACCAGAGGACAACAAAGAGGAGTCTGAAAAGGCTTTCTTCTTCCCCTTTTTCCTTTTCTTGTCAGTCTGCTTCTTCTTTCCGGACTTGGAGGGTTTCTTCCTTGGCTTATCTGCCTTCCTTCCTTTCTTCCTCTTTGGCTCAGGAGTAGTGTTTGGATTGCCATGCTTGTCATAAAATCTGTTGCGTAGCCTCTTCACCTAATTCAGATGACTGGCTTTGACATCCTGTATGATCTCCTCCAGCCAGGCAACCCTTCCCAAGTCTTGCCTTTGGATTTTGTATCTTTCTTCTTCAAGCTCAAAGATTTACTCAATGGAGTGTAATCTGTCATGAATAAAGGACACCAAGAAGGAACCAAGCTTGGGGCAGTCAGCAATGAACTATGCAACAACATCCTTGGTGAAAGCCTGACTAAGCACCAGTTCTTGTACTCTCTATGAGTAAAAATTACTCAGATGAAGATCCCCTGGGGGCCTCCCTAACACTTTGCAGTGGAGTGCATAGCACATCAATGGGGGATCACTCAACTCCCAAGAGGAGAACATACTCTAACAAGTAGGAAGTCTAACAACTCTTACAGTAAGCTGCAACTTACATCTATCTGAGTCTTCAGAACCCTCATCTTCACTCAACTGATCTCCTTCTGCTTCATCTTTGTTGTTTCCCAACAAAGAAACTTCAGACCTTTGGTGGTGATGCCTGGATATTGGTACTTCAGTATATTTTGTGTTTTTGAGAATCATCTTGATGGGCTCTCTAGTAGATTTTGACAGCAGGATCTCCGGTTGCTCCTTGTGGTTTTTGTGGTTTTTGTTAACTTACTCTCTTCCTCCTTCTCCCCCTATGCTCTCCAAATCTTCTTTGTCTGATTCAATCAACGTAGTGTCCTTATTGATGAGCTTGTTATCTCCCGCTGCGGCACAACATTTTGTTCTTCTGGTTGCAGGTTCTTTGACAAAGCTCTTATCTTACCCATATTTTCCTTCTTGCTTGATTTATGGCCACTGAACCGTTCTTTTTAGAGAGAAATCAATGAATACAAAGGATGGTTTCTAATTGATCTCTTAATGGGAATATATAGTCTTCTTGAGGATTTCTATGTGATGTAGAATTTTTTAAGAACTATTCCCCAAAGTCTTTTTGAAAGAAGAGCAAGAAAGATGGGCAATGAGTAGAACTTTGTGCTTCTCAGAGAGGAGTGGCAATTGGAAGCATGGGAGATGAAAGTTTTTGTCTCTGCTTCCAGCCACGCTTCTGAATCTACTAGTGTGAACTGAGCACACACATGTGGAGTGTGCACCCTTGTAAACTTAGTCAAGGGAGGGACTTTTGGCTAATGTCATGTTTTTATACTCACAACAGCAAGATTTTTGGTAATTTTTCTGTTTTTGCCCGTTATGAGGGTCACAGACCTCATCAAATCTTGCCTGCTTTGGCAAGGATGTTCATTTGCACCTTGTACATGTCCTTGTGTGTTTTTTGGTATCCACTGTATTGATTGAGTCCACTCAGAAGAGTTGTAAAGTAAAAAGTGTTAGCTGGAACACCAAATTTGATACAGGACCACTAAAGTGTGCTGCTGTGCCCAAAAACACGCTGTCAAAGAATCCCAATAGCATCAAATATATCCACAATGAAGATCTGAAACCAGGACCAGGAGAAACACAAGATGTCAAGGAAGCTCAGTGCTGTTGAATGTAAGATTCTACAAGGTTTGGAACCCTCAAAATGGCCAAAAACGGAAAAGTGGCCGAAAATCTTGCTGTTGTGAGTATAAAAACATGACATTAGCCTTAAGGCCCTCCTCAACTACTCGGGCGGGGGGGGAACTTTGATAAGTTTAGCGCTCTTGTCTGCTACTCACTTGTGCCATCCAAAATGGACTCGAGTGTACCGTCGCGGGCTTTGGGAACACTTGCAATATCTTTTAAAGAGGGAATTTGGGAGCCAGGATAAAAGAAACATACATATGTCTAAACCCATGATGTCCACTACTGTATTATACCTGTAAGGTTTGAATTTGTTGATATCTGCCTGCTGGGTGATGAGTGTGGAATTAGTTGGGAGGGGGTGGAGGCTGGGCTGGTTTTGGTGAGGTTGTCCATACACTGGGTCTAAAGTGGAAGGGGAAGTGAAATGTTCTTCTTTGAGGGCTTTGATTTTTTCTCTAAGCTCTTGAATTGTGTTCATAAAAATGATTGTCATTGTGATGACGCTTTGGAGGAGACCGACCATCTCTTGACGCCTTTTCGGTTCATGGATGACAATGCCTTTTCCATAGTGTTTCGGGTATCGCCTGGTTTTCTTTGCGAGTATAGCATGTGAGGGTTCGGTTGATTATCCATGTCTTTGTGGGGAGTACCACACTGGTTTTTTGATGGATTGGGAGCGGAAAGTAAGGAGGAGAGGACAGATGATTAAGATTGATTGACTCCCAAAAGGGTTCTTCGCCAGTCAAGGAAAAACCGGAGATACATACTTATATGAACCGGGGCAAAAGCCGGTGGATGAAAGCAAATCGTGAGCTGGTGTAGCGGGTGACGTATAAAGTCGTGATTTGACATTTCAGTCAATCAAATCAAATCAATTCAACTATCAAATCAAATCAAACAATTCTCATTGCAATCCAACCAATCCATTTTAAGCATTCATACTTACTTACATATTATGACAGACTATTATAATGTTCATCAAACAGAACAATCAAACTTATCATCAAGAAGAATTGTAGAAGAAGAAACCGAAAGAAAACCAGGAGCAAGTGAACAACAACCTTCGATAGTCTATACTCTCTCTTCATCTCAAAACCAATTCAGTACAAACCAATCAAACCAACATCAGAAAACTGACTATCAACCTAACAACCATCACCATCACCATCACCATCAAGCTAGTAGTAGTAACGACCATCTACCAGGATCTCAAAGTTCATCAGCTAATACTTCAAACACTTCTTTCCCTCTCTCAACTCATCATCAAACAAATCATCAAGACCATCAAAGACTGAACCCTAACCTTAATCTCGATCATCATCCAAGCTCAAGTTTAACCAGTCTGACGTCTACTCGTTCAGCTCCACCTCGTTCAACCAGTCTTTCAAACCTACCGACCAATCCATCTCAATCACTTCAACCAATCTTATCTTCAAATCAAAACTCAAGATCAATGGAATCATTTTCAAAACTATCACCAGAAGATCAAGCCACAGCTCAACATGTTAGAAAAGTATATGCATATCTAGAAGAAGTAGGAGTACCGGGAGATGGGTTTGCAGAAGGAATCGAACGAACCAGAGAACACAGACCACTTTCACAACATATTTTGAATCATCAATCACAAAGAAGACAAGACCAACGAATTTGTGATTTAGCAGAAGCTGAAATAGCTGTCTTAAGATCAGCAGATCGATATGGGTTTTTCAAAAACCCAACCAGCGAACGATCTATAATCTTACATTCACTTTTCTTTTATCCATCAAATGCAACGGTCTCTAATCGAGATGCACCACCTAAACCTGAAAACCCATATGTAGACGTAGCAGAGAATCAAATCGAATTAAGAAGAATCTCAAAATGGAATGAAATGTTAATGGGAGATAGAAGAGATTCAGGATCGAATATAATTTCATATAGATTAAATGATCAATGGACCCATCAAACCGATCGATTTGAAAAACGGTGTTATAAAGGTATACCTGATCGATGGAGAAGAGCAGCTTGGGATTTGTTGATTAAATATTTTGCGATTCATAAGATTCCGATTGATCGATCTGAACGGTTATCGCAATCATTTAAATCAGATGAAAAATTGATCGAACAGTTTACAATGGCTATTCAAATTCCTAGTGATCAAGATGTTCAAATCGATTTAGATGTACCAAGGACTATCAATGGTCATATCTTCTTTCACACACGTTATGGTCGTGGGTTGGTGATCTTATTTTTTTTTGGCAATCCATCCATAGATTTCTGAACATTGATCGTTTTTTTGGGGGGGTTTTCATCTTTTTCAGTCAACGAGCTTTGTTTCAAGTCCTTCATGCTTTTGGAATGCATTGTGAAACCTGTGGTTATTGTCAAGGAATGGGACCGATAGCTGCTACCTTACTAAACTACTTTGATGCTGAAGTTTAGTTTCATGTTTTCATCTTCTATTACTAACCTAAATCAAAGCTACTGAATAGATCAAACTGACTTTGTTGATTGGATTGGATTGGATTGGATTGGATTGGAACAGATGGCTTATGTTGCTATGGTCAGATTACATGATTGGTATGATTTTCATCAAATCTTTGCACCTGGCTTTCCTGGTTTAGTGGAATGTTTTTATGTTCAAGAAAGATTAACTGAATATCTCTTACCGAACATACACAAAGTTTTCGTAAGTTAAATCTGCTACGTATAATCACCAATCGATTTAAAAGTTGATGATTCTTGAATGGTTTTCGAATTCAAATAGACTCAACAAATGATTTCAACTTCATCTTTCGCCACTAAATGGTACATCACTCTGTTTGCAAATACAGTTCCCTTTGAAGCACAATTAAGATTATTAGATGTACTTTTATTAGAAGGCATGGATATTTTAATCTTAGCATCAGTGGCTATCATTTTTTCACTTCGATTTGATTTATCACAAGGAAACGATTTCGAAATGATCTTATCTACTCTATCTTCTAGATTTGAAATGAGTCTTCAAACTTCTAAAGCTTGGATTCGATCGATTCGAAAGTTGGGAAAAAGGAAAGATGTTCAAGATGTTATGACAAAAGCTAGGGTTCAATGGAAAGAAGCCGTCAAAGATGGTAGTGCTAGTAGGAAAGTGACTTGAAAAGTTTTGATTTAATTTTTCTTTGGGGGAATGGACAGGGGAAGGGATCTTTTTTTTTGGTGAAGGAGGGGGTATTACTAGAATGGGAATCAGTGATTCTCAATTCGAGGCTTTTTTTTTCTTTGGTTTCCTTTTTTAGAGTTTTTTTTTTCTTTCATCATTTTAGAAATTTGATTTCTTTTAATCTTTTTTCAATTCTTCATGATGTTTATAAACTGAAGAATCTATGTAAAGAATCTTAACTCTTCTTCATTCGTTTTGATCGTTCTCTCTCTCTCTCTATACTATATATCAATACTGACTCACTTTTTTTTTGATTATGGTTCTGTTCTTTTTCAAATCTGATTTCTGTCTTTTTCTTTTTCTTTTTCCTTGACTTGACTTGATTTAATTTATTTGTAAATATCATATTATAAACTTTAGAAGAACCGAAAGGTTTTTTACATTCTTTTTATCTTTCTTCTTTATGCTGTTACTTTAATTAACATTTTTCTTTGAAATATCTTTGTTTTTTGAAAAACTTGAATATTTATTTATTCAGACTCTATCACCTTTTCTTTGAGGGTTTTTATTTTCTGGTTTGTTTTTTTACTTTGATTTTACAGCCGTTTCATGAAAGGTTGCAATTTTTTTTTGAGAAAAGTGATCCCCGCAGCAGAAAAATTTGATAAAAGTGGCACAACCCAGCTTAAAGACTTTACATGCACTTAAGCTTAAGTAAGCATATCTTGCGCGTTCGCCGCGCCCGTTACAATCTTAACGGGCACTAGTGGATTTGCAGCTATTTGCAGGCCTTCTTCCGGTCGTTCGACTGTCACACCACACCCACTATCTGCCATAAGGCAAGCTCTCGTCAAGCTCATGCATGGAAGAGAACCCCAAATCAACCCTTGGGGATGGAATGTCTGATTCCATCCCCCTTTTCACTCTTGCTCGAAGTGTCTGGGAGGACGTACCTGCCTCAAGCTCTGGTGATCAATATCCCTCTTCAAGAGACATCGAATCACCTTTCCCATCCGCCTCTGGACGTGATTTCTCTCTCCGCACCTTCCAAGTGATCACTGTTTGTTGACTCTTTTCTCAATTGACCTCTCAAAAACATTTCAATCATCATCCTTCGTGTCTGACTCAACTCCTCTATTTGTAGCTATTTGGAATACTTTCCATCAACGTGATCATTATGTCTTTGAATCAAGAACAAGGTTGGATGAATTCACGTGAGCATATTTCTATCTTTCAGCCACTATCTCCCTTGCCTTCCACTAACATACCTCTTCACTAGTCTTTGAGGACCCTCCACTTATTCACGATGGACCAGATGCCCCAGCTCGCCAAGCTGGAGGGAATTTGCTTCCCAAACCCGGTTCTCCAGCACGAGTGCAATTTGATAAAACCCATGAGGTCAAAATCAATGTTGAGTTCAAGATTGCTTTTGAGGACGAGCCGGACGAGCCACAAGTCCGCATTGGAGGATCCACAAAGTCTAAACCAAAGAAGACCTTTACAGTCATCAATTCTAACAACCTTCCGACCGGAAAAGGCAAATTTGTACGTGCCTGTCTTATAGGTAAGAGTCTGAATGAATTCAAGGTTTTGTGTGGCAACGTGATTGGGGAAATGCGAGAGGGGATGAACGAGGTCATTCTGACTGGGGAGATGGCCAAGGAGTTGATATGGAAAGTCAAGGTTGGAAAGACCCCATTCACCCTCAGTTCGTACACAGAGTGGCAGGAACTTGTGGACACAATCGATAGGTCCAAAACCAAAATTGGAGACCTTACCATCAGTACCCCTAGTGATGCTCAAAAGAAGCGTGAATTGGCCGCGGTTAGTTTTGTTTTTCTATGTTGATTAAGAAGCGCTCCCAAGTTGATTGTTTCAATTTCATCAGGTTTCAGCCACTGATCGACTTTTAAACAAGAAGACTTTAACGCCTTTGGAGATCAAGGTGTGCCTAGCTTCAAAATCTTCTCTTGGCAGAGCTGATCGAAAGACCTTGTTTGTATTTCCAGGAACATCAAGATGAACGGAACTCTTGGGAGCTCGTGGACAAGCTCATCCACCGTCATAGCCAGATTGGTCCGGGTGGCGATGGTGGCGAAATTTTGAGAGCCCCCTGGGACCCAACCTTCCGTTATAATTTTTCACTGCAAGGCGCACATATCTGGGCAAAAGCAATTGTCAGTATTCCTAAATTTCTCTATATGTTCAATTTTAGCTCATTTATCTGTGTCGGCTAGATCGATGGAACTGCGACTTTGGATATGCCTCCTAATTCTCAAGCTTACCGCGAGATAATGAAGAAATCCAAATGTCGTGGTGACAAATCGACTTCCAAAGATGCGGACACTTCCAATCTGAAACGCAGGATTAGTGGTCCTTCTTTGGCCAACAAAAAATCAAAGGCGATCCATTCTGGCAGACCGAGTCTTCCAGACAATTCAGGTGTTGCACAATCCACTTCCACCTCCAACCAAGGTGAGTTCGGTATCCACGGCAATCGAATCACCTCAACTTACCGTGAATAACATATTGTTTGTTTTCATTTCCATTTCTAGCGGGTGCAGGACAACACGCTCACATCGATCCATCCCTTCAAGATCCGAAGATCATTGATATGACCCGCTCAGGTTCTGAAGGAGATTTCAAAGAGGATTTTGAAGAAGAGTTGGAAGATGGTTTGGAAGATGATTTTGTAGACAGAACGTTGACCTCAGACGACATCGAAATCATGTCTTGAGATGACAAACCCTCAGAGTGCTGCTTTATTTACAAAAAGACAATTGTCATTGTCGGTTTCACACCTCATTCTGATCCCATTTGTCATGGTTTCCATGTCTTCGCTCCCACTGAAGCGACCTCTATTATGGTTATCGATCTTGTTACTTTTTCAAAAGAAATTCTATTGTTTCCTATCTTTTACAACCTGGTGTCTTTAATTGTCTGAATACTTTTGGTGTGGTTTGTGCTTATTCAATGATTGACTAATACGATGTTTCCCAAATTTAATTGGTGTCTTAAAGCGAAGATCCTACCTTGATTCCATTTGTTGATTAGATCAGGATTGAGTACTGATGATCGATACGGACTGAGACAATGTCTGTGACTCGTCCGATATGATGACACTGAGGACATCATCTCTGATGCATCTCTGATGTTGTTTCTTTTCTACCATTTTCTTCATCCCGTCAAAAAATCAGATGTATCTGTCAAACACACTCTGAACGATGAAGATATAATGGTCTTTTATTGGGTTAGTTTGACCCAATATCCTTAAGCCCCAACTACCTTGAAACACACGCATGCCTCATCTCATATTGTTGTGAACGCTTTTTGTCTCCATAACAATGCTTTTGAGACAAAGAACTTGATCAAAGGTCACAAACTTTGTATCAAAGTTCATTACTCATCTTCCAACTAATTTGATTACACATTTGTTAGCAATGGAAAGTTGCTTGTTCAAGCTTTCCTTTTCTCACTCGTTCATTTTGCTCATTGTCATAAAACAAAGGAATCAATCATATGTTAAATTCAAAGTCAGACTCACTCCACTCTCTTGCACTACACATGTTAATCATAGTAGAAGTGTGAATACCACATTGTTGGCATTCATAGCCGAAAGAAAAAAGAGATTGAATTCAAGTCCAGTGACCACAATTTAGGAAAGTTTACAAGCCATCTATAAGTCACAGCAAGAATGGATGGGTGTCCTTCAACTTTAACAGTCAATTTCATACTAAAAATAACCAGAGCCTCTAAATAGAGAAGTAGTCAGCTCCTCGGTGAATATGTCCATACAAGCAACCCAAATCGCTTCTTTCTCCTGATCTTTAGTGAGATCCCGATGTAGAATTCCTGATCGGCGAAGATCGGCCTTCAATGGCGAGAACCCCTTTTCAATTGGATTGAAGTCGGGGCTGTACGCTGGGAGGTAGATAAGTCGAATCCCCCGAGCGGCACAGAGGTCAGGAATTCGACCACCGTGATGGATTCTGGCATTATCCATCACGAGAACCGAGTTCCTAGCTGGCCATGGTTGCATGAATGGCAACTACAGTCGTAGGAAGTCACTCAGCTGACCAATCAACATGAACCAAAAAGATGAAAGCTTACCAGATGAAATTCTAGATAATCCTCAAATCTCACTCGGTTGTAACCCCCCTCAATCACTTGAAGACCAACAATTCCACTCATGGAGATCGCTGGTAGGATCGTCCATCGATTCGCAGTAGTTGCACGTTGCAGGCGACGGGTTCGCTGTCCGCGGCGAGACCTGGCGTAATCTCAATACAAGCGCCGCTTGGTTAGGCTGCTCTCATCTGGAATCAATTGTCAGCAAATGATATCATTAAAAGAAAGAAAAATGTGGGACAACCTACCAGCAAAAACCAGACATCGCACATCAATGCCAAAAATTCTTGCGACATATTGGCCTCGAGCGATTGGACTTTGGTTTGGATAGACCGTTCGCGCTTTTTTTCGAGTAAGGTTTAGTCGAGACTTGATTTCATTGAATAGAGTTCCAGTTGATATGTTGATATTGAATGTTTCAAGAAGTTTTGATTTCAGCTTGTCCAAATAAAGGGTGGGATCGCCGTCGAGGGAATCCATGAGGAAACGCCGCTGTTCATCGTCCAGCCGAGTCGGAGCTCCTTGATCCATCCAAAGATTAGGATCGGTAACCACCGAGCGTGTAGTGCGGTAGAGGTTATACCAACGTCGAACCGAAGCGATTGAAACCTGGAGTCCTAATGTACGGACAATATCCGGGTAGCTCATCCCTCGCAAGACCAATCGCACAATTGCAACCTTGAGGTCTGGGCTGTAAGTATTGAAAGGCATTTTCGACGGAACTCGGCATGTGATGGGAGACGGTGAGAAGGGCAGAGAGGGATGAAAAACGAGGTTAGAGATAAGTGCTAGTCACGTACCAGATCAGAAAAGGGGCCCTTCGCCAAGCACGCACCCCATCGACTGAGTGAGAATCGAATATGATCTGCATTGAGATAGGGGTGACAGATGACCGGAGGGGATATTGGGAATCCTCTCGCGAGGATTCTTCTAGTGATCAAAACTGTACAAAGCAGGGCAATAAAACAAAACTCGGTTTTGTCACCGCGACGACTTTTTGAAAAAAAAATCAATCATTCATGAAACGGCTGTATGTTTTTTTGAGGTTTGCGGGTTTTGCGTTTTTATTTATTACATGTTAGCGGTACACAAAATTAAAACCCATCAGAAAAACCCGTGTAAAAAACCCATGAAAACCCATCTGATTTTCGGGTTTTTAGAACGGGTTTTTTTGATGGGTTGCCCTGGAAAGCTTTGTCGCAGGACCCAGGAATGCACCTGCTAATGTACGTGACTTAAAAGGGGGGGTTTTGGACCCTTTCGGAGAGCAAATTTTGATATGCACGTGACCAAAAGGGGGGTTTTTTGGCCACTTTCTGCCTAGATGTACGTGACGTGAAAGGGGACTTTCTGGGAGTTGGAGTTTGATGTACGTGACGTGAAAGGGGATTTTAGACATGTCACAGTTGGGTTTCTTCGCTTGTGTATGATCAAAGCTTGATCATCCAAACTCTTCCGAGCCTCGATCAAAGCTTGATCTTCCCGGCAAATCTTCCATATAAACCGCAAGCCACCGCATAAACAGCAACCTCAACAACACAATTCTCCACATACAGCCGCATACCCTTGCATAACCTTCTATAACCTTGCATATCTCTGTTAGATATCACGTGAAATATGTTAACTTTTGATCAAACCCTGAACAAAATAATCCGCCTTTGCGACAACTGCCCCGCTCTTCGAGAAGGGACTCGTCAAGATAAAACCTACATGAGATTCTCTAATCCACCCACTGCTGATGAGGACGAAGGGATGTGGTACCCAGTTAATACCACTCTTGATGCCGTATTTGGTGTAGACTGTATCAAACTCGAAATCTCAAAAGGACCTTTTGGACTTCCATTGGTGGTGGAATGGGTTCAGCAAGCGCGAAAGCACCACACTTGGGACGGCGATTCCGACAAGCTTATCAAGATCAAGTTGGATAATATCATATCTGCGCTCCAAGGTGAGTCTTTGTCGTCTTGAGCCCTTTTAACTGTAAAAGGGATGATTTAAGTGAATCATGATCTTGCTTGAAATCATGATTTGACCCAGATGCGGGAGCTGAAGATCATGAAGTGGATGAGCCACATAAAACGAACTCAGTTGTTGGTAACAAACGTCGAATCAGTCGAATCGAGTCCAACCCCACGACCTCGAACTCATCGAACTCCTCGAAGTCCATGGATGATCCAAAGCGTCCAACCAAGCAATTCCGCACAGCTGCTCCCGCCAAAATATCGGATGGTGTCATCAATTCATCAGAAGTCATCCTTGTGCTTTCCTCTGACGAAGAGGAACGCAGAGGCTTTTCCAAGAAAAATTCTGCGAAACGCGAGCTCAGAAACGTCAAAGTGGTGAACTTATGCCCGTTATCAACTCCCAATAAGAACTGTAACCGATGCAAGGTGGAGACCCGCCTTGGCGGTAAACACTTCTCCTGCCACTGTGGAGCGAAATTGATTTGGCTTAGTGGTGGACGTGTAAGACCAGCGGAAACTCACTGGGCCACCGGTAAGCCATATCTCAATACATATTTCCCTTTTGATCTTTTCATGGTTGACTAACTCAAGACATGTTGCAGAGATTTGTAAGGACAAAACCGAGCAACTTAGAAGCAATACTCAGTTGACTTCATATTTTACAAACTCGACAACTTCCAATTCGAAAATGATTGAGGTACCTTGTCCAGGACTACACGATGGCACGTGGGAACGACCAAAAGCTCGACACACTATTGCATACTTCCTTTCAAAAACCTTTAGCGTCTATCGCGGAAACTTCCGACATAAAATCTGCCAGGACCTTTTTGGAGCTCATGCACAAGAGAGCAAATTGACGAAAGAACAGAAATCGAAATTAATGACAACTCTCGACGCTCAATCCAAATGGCAAGTCAAACGACACGGAGATCGTAATGCAATCTACTCTAGCAACTGTGAAAAGACATTCCTTTGTAATAGGACCATCAAAAACGCCATATGTACTCCTTGCGAACAGGTCAAAGGAATGCGTAGCTTAATCCGAGCCCTTAATTCGGATTACGCTGAAGAAGAAACTCTCAAGTACACTCCCAACAACTTAATGGAAGATCACCAAACTATATTCTCGCCAACTTTGCTGAAACTCGCTGACTTTCGACTACTCCAAACATCCATTGAAGCCGCCTCCAAAGGGGATTTTTCTGATTTCTTAACGGTCATGGCTGCCTCGGCTAGGAACGGTTTGTTTGATAATCGTGATGCAGCACGTGCCATGATCAAAGCGGTTGCAGTGAAGGCTGAACGTGTCAATTCTGGGAAAACCACTCGAGGTATGAAGATAGACTCATGTCTGGACGAGTTTGTCATGACACTTGGTGCCATCAGTCCACGTGCTCTAAGCCTCTTCAACGACAACTTCGCCGGTCGTAGCCAACGCAGTCTCCGAATGATACGAGCAAGAGACGACATGCATCTACTTGATGGTCTTCACATCACCAATTTCAATCGAATTTCTCAGGTTCTGAAAGAACTTGGCTACTCCGGTCCAATTGCAACGGCTTCAGATCAAACAGTTTGTGTAAAGCGCCTTCGCCATCACAACGGCTTTTTGGTTGGCGCTCAAGGCGGCGATATATCTTTCGATGATCCTTCTGAACTTCCTGATCTTGTTAGATCGGTTGTTAAAAAAAAAGAGCTATGCTCTAAAGTAAGTATTATTCTCTTCGACTTTTCGATTGATTATTTAATGATTAAATTAACTTCAACCCATCTCTCAGATACGAGCGTATACATTACAAGTTCCCTTGCCTAATGTACCAACTTTTGTGGTGGCACTCATTGCTAGTTGTGATAAAGAAACTTCAAATGATATACTCGAAAATCACCACACCTTCATGAAATTGTCTCAAGACGCGGGTATCAACATCTTATCAATTGGAGCCGATGGTGCACCAACCGAGCTATGTGCTCAAATTGCGCTTGCGGAGTCAGCAACTCAATTCATTACGTACGAAAACTCAGATTACGATGTTCACGTCAAAGTTCCTCTTATGGGTAATCCTCCTCGACCAGTTGTAATGGTTCAAGATCCTAAGCATGCCCGTAAAACTGGTGCAAACCAGTTGGGCTCCGGAGCCCGTCTGATTGTCATGGGTAACTACCATGTGTCTATACAACAAGTGGCCACCATTCTTCAGTCTGGACGTAGTCCTCTTCTTCATAAAGACGTATTTGATTGTGATAAGCAAGACGACGGGCGAGCATTCCGAACTTTGAACTCGGGAACACTTGCGGTTTCGCTATCCAACGATGACACACTTGGTTTATCAATCTACCTGTTTGTAATTGGGGAAATGTGTGATGCATGGTTGAACCGAAGGATTGGACATCGCGAGAGGATTCGATCAGCATGGACCGCCGAGTTCTTCTTAAGACATTGGAAGAAGTGGCTTCTCAACCGACAAGCCGAACCTCACAAGCTAATGAGCTTTTCTCAAAACTGTGTATCGCCTCAAAGCTTCAAGATCTTCTCGACTCTAGCAACTTCTCTGCTTCAACTCATATTAGCTCACCGAGAATACTACCCGAACTATCCATTGCTCCCTTGGAAACATGGTAGCGAACCCGTCGAACATATATTTGGCTGGATGCGTGTCATATCCCCACGGTTTACTGTACTTGATGCTCGAATGATGATGCCTAAGATACATGCCATTGTCAAGAATGTCATGTCAGGCCGAATAAATTTACCATCATCAGAGCACATGCATGCTGGATACCAGTATGCATTCTCTGACGAACCGAAAGACGAGAATCTCGACTTTCTTGCCCAGTTTCCCACTGATAGCGAGATATCAGAGGATCTGGCTGTTGCCTATGAGCAGGCTGATCAACTGACCCAGGTCTCTGGTATGGGCTCTCTCAAATCATTAGACCAGGAAGTTCCGGCACGCGATCTTGACGATTTGCATGTAGAGTCACCTGAAAACTTCTCAGGTATGCTCCTTTAGGCTCCTTTCCCAATTGTTTACCCTTTTACTCGTATTGATATGTAAATTTGAAACTTCAGATATATCGGTATGCACGACTCAACAATATGATATCTTGTATGAATACAAAGGAAATGTTCTTCGTGAAAAGCAAGCTCTTGAAGCTGCTGCACACTTAACCAAGGAGGAAAACTCTGTCGACCTTCTTCTTGATGCCTTGCCCGAAGATGCCCATACTAAATCATTACAAAATGCGGCGATGTCTATCGCCAACCTTCTCAATCCAGCCCGTGAGTCCTGTTCCCATACAATATCTAATATATACTGACATATAACTTACCTTTTGTAGCTGTAGCCGAGCATCATAACCAAAAATCGAATGAGTTGGCAAGCGACATAGCAATTGGTCCTCTAGTTATTGAGAGTAAGCTCATTGAGGCTAGTCTAGTAGCTATCAGAAAACGTCACGACAGCCAGGTTGTGAAGCACAAGGGAAATGAGCGAAGCCTTACTCATCCAGACGAACTACAATCAGAATTTACAAGCACAACTAAGAGTGGTGGTGCGAAAGCCAGTGCGTGTTCAAAGATCATCGCTGTCTGCTTCAAAAACTTAGAAGAAATTCCAACTGGGGAAGCGCGTCGCCACCGATGGAATATCAATATCAAGATTAATCTATCTGGCATCGTGAAAAATACTGCGACTTTGGGTCAGATCGAATTACAAGGCCTTCTTGAAGGCGGGGAAATCAAGCCTTCAAACCCTATCAAACCCGGAAGCTTCATCATTGCGATCAAGAATCATGTATGTCTATTTCACAACTTTAGTCATAATAACTCGATCACATTTCCTGATCCTGATGGATTTTTACTCTTTAGAATCTGTACTTGGCACGAACACTTGTGGTCTACAAGCTTCTCAACAAGAAACACGCGTTTGTGACAAGTGCACATGCGCGGAAAGGGTTATCACACATAGCCGTACAGATCCTTTTCTACAATCCAGCCTTCCCGGTCATAACGCCGACTGAAGGTTCCAAGACATTGACTTATTCCCTCTTAGATGCTACTGATGTAGTATATGTCTTTGGACCATCGGCGGGTTCAACATTCACATCCGTTGGAGAAGGTTGCTATATTATTCCGCCGGTCATACGCAATATGCTTGGCTCTGTTCATCTCAACAAGCTTATTGACCGTTATTACAATGAGTTGGCCAAAATGAAATCTCAGGCTAAAAATGGAGATATTTCTGATGAAGAATGATTATATAAATAAAATGGAAGTATCCTAGTAAATCCTCATAAAGTTTGATCATATTGCAATAAAACAAAATGTTATACATGAGGCATTTAAATGTTATACACGAGATATTCATGATAAAGAATGATTATATAAATACAATGGTTGTAAATCCTCATAAAGTTTGATCATGTTGCAATAAAATGAAATGTTATACACGAATGTTTGCAACTTATGTGTTTTTTTAAGTATTATCGGGTTTTTTTTTTTTTGAGGTACGTGACCTAAAAGGGGATTTTTTGGGGACAAAATACCAAAAACCAGGTTATGTACGTGACCTAAGAGGGGATTATTTAGGAACTTTTCGAAAAGTTTCCAGAAAAATGGGTATTTCCAGGTCACGTACATTGGCAGGTGCATTCCTGGGTCCTTTTGTCGCCCCCACCCCTTCAAGTCCCTATCACAAAAAAATGCCTAGGATCTCAGCTCGCAGGCAGCTCTTATCATCTCTTGATGCCATGATCTTACTTCAAGTCTCTCTTCTTGCGTCCACCACAACTGTGTCTTCACCCACTACCGCGACTTTCATTCCAAACTTAATTTCCTGTCTGATGATGGTGTCTTTCATGAATTCCGACGACAATGACGAAATCGATGAATCAGACGATAACATTGGCCATCGAGAACTTACTTTCATATTTGCTTACACGGTCATGATGTTAACTACCTTGGAGCAGGGTGCCTACATCAACAAACGAAAACAGAAATTGGAAGCAGACGAATCAATTCTAGGAGTCCTTTTGACGATACAGGAAGAAGCAAGAAGAAGAAGATACCCTCTTCCCAGACATCGCAGGCCTTGTTGTAGTCAGAAGGCTCAGTGTTTTCAAGATTGGTTTGATGAGACTGATCGCACTTGGATGTCAGTTGTGAGTTCAAGAGATTTGTATCTCCAAAGTAGTATGTTCAGGGTTTGATTTATGATCTTCCTTCTCAAACGGTCTTAGGCACATATTCGAAAGGAAGACTTCACGAAACTTCTCCACCAAATAGGATCATCTCCTATCTTTTATAATAATTCAAATCATGACCAGGATCCGGTCCAGTGGCAGCTATTGGTGACATTGGCAAATTTTGGGTTATCGGGCAATGGAGGCTCCCGTAATATGAAGGCAAAAACTTTCTCTGTGTCGGGTGAGTCCATGTCAATCTGGAGTAGCAATCTCGCCGAACTGATCTTGAACTGACCATGTTGAACTTTTGCAAGAGGGAAGCGTTGATAATTACACTAAACGGTGCATCATTGCAATTCTTGAACTTGAGTCGGAATATGTACGATGGCCGAATGCCGAAGACCGAGTGGCAATTAAGAGACGAATTGGCCGAACATCTTGGTTTCAAGATTGTGTCGGTTTCATTGATGGAACTCTGGTGCCTTTAGCAGCAGCTCCCTCCAAAAATAAGGAAGACTACTATACTCGAAAGTCCATATATGCCTTAAATTCACTTATCATATGTGACGATCAGCGAAGGGTAATCTATGCCCATCATGGGTGGTGTGGGAGTGCACACGATCAACGCGTGCTGAAGTCTACTAACGTGTGTATTTCTCGTATTTCTCAAGTGTCTAAATATCACATTCATACTGACATGTATATTTCAGTTCTACAAGGATATGCCCTCTTTCTTTTCGGAGGGAGAATACATTCTTGCTGACTCAGGATATGCGTCTTCGAAACACATTGTTCCGGTATTCAAACGATCACGTTTTCAAGGGCTTGCACCGTCCCAAACTCACTTCAACAATGCGATTTCGAAAATCAGAATCGCTTCTGAACATTGCAACGGGATGTTACAGATGCGCTTTGGTTCCCTCCACGAGCTACGACTGGCAATCAGCAACGCAAAGGATGCAGTCTTTGTATGTGATTGGATCTCTGCTTGTGTAGTTGTACACAATTTTGTAATCGTTGAAGGTACACCGATGGCAGGAATCAATTTGAATAACAACAGTGATTTGGACTTCATAGACGACACTATAGATCATACAGATGCAGCCCTTAGAAGGGCTGAGTTGGAGTCAGTTGGATCTCAACGTCGGAATTCTTTATTCCGTGCCTATTGTATTGACAAAGGCTATTGATATGTATAACCTCGGTTCTTGTGTCTTTTTTTTTCGATTTTGTTTGTATTTCATTTCTTACTTTCTTTTGTTGTGTCTGTGTCTCTTTTTTTTCTTATGAGTAATCAAAAAGATCAAAAGTTGATCTTACTCACCGTATCAGAAATGAGGCAGGCAAACAAAGTCTTATGAAATTTGGTCAAATTTCAAAAGACAAACAAATCCAGCATAAGAGAGACAGACACATCGATTTCAACATTTGAACACACAAGAAGACAACTTTTTATATTTTTGGAACAATTCCTGTTGAGCTATATTAGGGCGGTTCAGGAAGAGACCCGCGAACCCCTGTGACGCAGCGCGCCGAACTGGTTTTAAAAGTTGGTCCGCAACTTATAAAACCGGATCGCAAAGCTCCAACAGACCTAATTATAAGTTTTAAGTCTGGGCCAAATCAGGGCCAACTGCCTTGATTTCTTTTTTTCTTGCTTCCAACGTCTCATTTGATTGTTTTTTTTTGGGGGCTTTTGTTTTTGATGACGTGAACATGGTTTGTTCAGCGGTTGAAATGAAGATGAATACGAAAGGGCCACGTCCCCAGTTTGCCCATTTCCTACATTTTGTACACTTCCATCTTTCTACTGTGCTTTTCTTGATCTGCAACTATGCCCCGAATCTCCGATCGAGTCGCTGTCATACGCGAACTTACCAACCTCACTGTCGTTGCTCACATGGATTCCAATCTCCAGTTACCTGGCCAACCACCCAATCCCCTCAACCCAACAGACGGCCAGATGTTATTCGACTCAGACCTTGAGATGGCCGAAACATACGACATGTTGTTCAATGAAGAACAACAGTGGTCTGACCTTCTAGCCCAAGTGATCTCAAAACGCTATCTACATGATCGAATACAATTGCCATTACCGACGGTGTTTGACTTGCGAGATATGCTCCGCTCACGACGCACAGATTTCCGACAGGCCATGCGAACCACCCCAGAAGGGTTCCAAGCTCTACTCGAATTGATCAAATCTCATCAAATTTTTGTCTCATCTGGAAACCATCGTCAGCCCCCAGTGGAAAAGCAATTGGCCATTACTCTCGAAAGGCTTGGAAGCAATGGGAACGGAGCATCAGTTGGGCGCTTTGCCCGCAACTACAAAGTGGGTCGCGGCTCAGTAATCAATTGTACTCGCCGGGTCATATCGGCAATTTTGGACATCGGCGCCCCCTATCTAACGTGGCCTACATCAGAAAGACGGCAAGGGATCTCTCACGTCATGGCTCGAGAGGGATTTCCCGGTTGTGTGGGATTCGTGGACGGAACAACGATACCCCTTTTTCAACGCCCTGGCCGTGATGGTGAAGTCTTCTTCGACCGCAAGCATCGCTACTCCATCAATGTGCAAATAGTTTGTGATTGCGACCGGCGGATCACCTATGCTTACGCAGGCTGGCCTGGATCATGCTGTGATAGCACGGTTTATTCAAAGACCGAGATTGCAAATCACCCGGAAAGATACTTCGATCAAGGTATGTGATGAGTTTATTTCAGCTGGTCATCTTCACAAAAGCTGACATTTCCACAACTTCAGATCAATATATCATAGCAGATTCCGCCTACAATCCATCCGTTACGGTAGTTCCATCCTACAAAGGGCAAGCTGCTGAAGTCGAGCGCAATAAAGAATTCAATTGGTGTGTTGCAAAATCACGAGTTCGCAACGAGCACGCAATTGGAATTCTCAAATCCCGTTGGGCCTCGCTTCAAGGTTTACGACTAGCTTTGAACACTCGCGCGGATATGAAACACATCCTCAAGTGGGTTCGATGTTGCATAATCTTACACAACATGTTAGCCGACCTGGGAAATACTTGGACCGAAGAACATGATGAATTGTTAGCGGAGCCAGGTGAAGCTGGGCGGCTGCGAGGTGGTCAAATTGGCGATCTTGCGTTTGTTGAACGAGGAAGGGCACACCGGGAGAAGGTTCGAGACTACGCAGTGGCTTACAACTGGCAGAGCGGTGGACTCCCGATTGTGCAATGAATGGTCTCAGTCTTGATGAGTGCGATAGGGTGTCATCTTGTTCTGATATTTGTCTTACTCGATCGCTATATGTTTGTTGTTTGTTTCAATTGTCTTCTGCTCGTTGTTGTTTGTTTCGCTCGTCTTCTGGTGCTCTTCTGCTTGTTGTTGTTTGCTTCGCTCGTCTTCTGTTTCTGTAATTTTTTCTTTGGTATTGTAACTCTTGGTCAGTGTGCAATTAAACATAAGTGACTAGTGCGATTTCATGAATGGTAGCCACCTTGAGTATCGAAACAGTCTGGTCGAGTGGATTTGATGAGTATTGAAAAAGTTTAGTCGAGTGGATTGGACTCGACTAAGTTTTCTATTTCGAGTACTTCAATCAGTTTGGTTGTGTAGAACGATTGCGAAGGCTACAGGTGAGTGTCATTCTTGACAAGGTGGGATTTTAATTACTTCGGTCACTTTGGTTGTGTAGAAAGGGTCTCATGGCTAAAGTCATCAAAATAGACAGACAAACAAGGAGGATGTCATTTCAAGCTCGGACACCAGACATCAAACTACTAAATGAAGAATACAAAAAAGGGCAATCGAGAAAATACATATAATATGAAAAATATAAGGACACAACATGACAGAGGTCGGGGTTAAATGAAATAGAGTGAGAGTGAGAATCAACAAAGAATGGGCAATGAGAAAAGACAAACGAGTTGAAGTTGAAATGACTCAATAAGTAATGGATTGGTACAAAGCTGTGAGAAAAGACAAACGAGTTGAAGTTGAAATGACTCGATAAGTAATGGATTGGTACAAAGCTGCTGATATAGAGAGGGAACGAGTGATAAAGACCAAGGCAGAGTGTTGTTATGAGGGCCCTCAATATTGTCATACCCAATCCGAATGCCTGTATTCCACACAACCGAAGATTGGAGTGAACGTTCATTCAAATGTACCAAACTGAGATGATGTGATAACAATACGATTGAAAGAGAAAGACTTACACAGGAACCTCAGACGGGTATACCAGACGCAGGAAGGCATCGAGCTCTTGGGGGGTCTTGCCTTCCAAGACCAAACGCTCACAGAAAGCCTTCCGCTCTTTGAGTGCTTCTTGTCCCAAACGTCTCTCTTCGGCTTCACGTTGATCTTGTCGTTCAAGGTAATACTTCTCCTTGTCCCAGGTGAGTGTTAACTTACGCGCTTCTGATTCGGCTGCCAAACGAGAGGTTTCCATCTCTTGACGCCAGTTGTTTGCTTTGTTCAGTAACTCGAGCTTCGCTTCGTTACCTTGCTGGATCGCCATGGCCAGCGCATGTTTGTGTTCTTTTCCATGAACATGGGCAGGATCAATTGAAGGAAGGGGGTCCACTGGGCGACGTGCGAGAGTTGAACGAGAGGCCGAACCACGGCCAGAGGGCACTTGGGTCACCGCAGTTGTAGTCGTCACCGCATCGTCATCAGAGCTCGAATCAAGAGCTCGCTCCTGGTCAGTTAGAGCATTCACTCTGCTGGCATTTGAGGATTTCTTGGTTCGACGAGCTGGATGAGTATTGGATAGGTATCGAGCCGGTTTTTTAATTGTACTAATGGCAGATGTACTAATGGCAGAAGCCGGCTCGGCTGTGGGATTCTGGCTCGCATGAGGGCTGATTGGGGTGATGTCTTCAAATGTATTAGGTGTAGGCGCACGACGAGGACGGTTGTTGTGTTGACCATCATCTTCCGTATAATTGTCATCAAATCGGGGCTCAAAGATCCCAGTGAAAGTTGGAATTTCTTCTTGATCTTCAATCAAGTTTACTAAATAAAGATACCGAGATTGAAACGAAACACATAGGGAAATAACCGATCAAACAGAATATCAGAATGAGAATGACCGAGAGAATCAATGAAGAGGAAGTCCAAAATCACTTACTTTGGCTTGCTTGAAGCTTTTCGCCAACGTCCATCATCTTGAGGAGGTCATGATCATGGCCATCGGAGATGTCGCCGTCACTACCAACATCAGCCAATTGTCCACCTTCATCTGCGGAGGAATCATGCGGGCCAACCCCGCTGTCGAGAATATCAAAAGGAGTAATGTTGCCTTTCTCACCAAAAAGGGCGTCCATTTCGTTATAGCAGGGACACATCGATTCGAGAAGCTCTTCCATGGTGTGAATACCCTCGGCCACGTTCTTGGCCGAGAGGCCACTGCCAGTATTTTTGCTGAAAGCCTTTGCCGCCATGTACTTAGATTTGTACCGTTTGAGACGCATGTGTAAAACTCGTCCGTTCAATCGCATTTTAGTTGAGTCGTTGCGGACGTTGTAATTATTGTTGAGTTCAATTGCAAGCGGGTTCAACAACGTCTTCGGATTCATTGCCATTCCGGTTACCCGAGTTTGGCTGCCTCCACCAAAAATAGCGTTACGGGTGTTTGGTTTAGACAGAAATGCAATGATTGTTTGATAATCTACGAGGTCAAAAGGAGGGCTGTCACGAATGATTTTGGAAGTGGTGGCTGATGAAGTGTTTGATGTGTGCTGTTGTGCCGCGAGTCGGGAGCGTTTGACATCGGCAGCAGTGGGTCTTGACCCCGATGGAAGACCTGAACCGAAATGCTTCAAATCAGCCTCAATCTGGGCTTTTGTTCGGCGGTTGCGAGGAGTCTATCAGACGCATCAAGGAAGCAAAGGTAAGTTTCTGATATATCAAAGAAATTGGTATGGACTACGCTCGATTCAACTGACCTTGCCTCGGTTTTGAGATTTAGGCGCCATTAGGAAGTGCTGAGAAAGAAAGCGTTTGGTAAACACGACGTAAAAGGTGATATTCCAATGGACTTGATTGAAAGGGGATTGATAGCAAGAGACTGATACAGTGCGCTAGATAGCTGTTTGGTGGGGATGGGCAAATAGGTTCGAATGGAAGAAGATTCAATGGCCGTTGCGAGTCAAGAAAAGCAAGCAGTAAGAGCTTCAAAGGGTTGGAGATGATGTCTGAGGCAGAAGGGATCGATGTTGGAAAAGCAATTGGGGCTGATATATACTTTGGATGAGTTCAAGTAGGAGAAGGGCTTGTCGCGACTGGTGTCATGGTATGATCAGACGTTCGATGAAAGTCCTGATAGGTTATGAAGATCTAGTTCGACCGGGTTGCTGGATTCGAGCCTTTTTCAAGGGCATGATATGAAGTGAAAGCTTTGTTCTTTGAGTCCTAGTGTGTTTGAAGTGGCGGCCCGGTTGATTTGGTATAATGATATGAAAGAAGTTGATTCCTTTGGTGTCCAAAGACGCAAAAGGAATCCTCCTCATTCCTTTTGTGACCTCAGGGGTGATATCCAGCAGGGCCGGTCATGAAGTGTTTCATTACTCGGCCGGGTTTTTGGGCCAAAATCTTTTGTTAATGAAAGAGGTGTCATTTTTTTTTCCTTGTTTGACAGGGACACCGGTTATTTCAAGGGACAAAAAAAGAAAAAAAGAAAGAAGGAATCAATCTTTTTTTTTAATGTTGGGGCCTGAAAATCTTAAAATTTTTATGGCGCGATTCCAGATCGCAAAACAGTGATTCACCTTTAAAGGTGGTTCGCAATCTTAGATTTATAATTTTAATTTAAAAGTTGCGATCTGTTTTTAAAATCTAAAAATTGGCTGTAAAAAGCCTTCTTGAACCGCCCTATTGGTATACCACGGATATACAGACATCTTAATTATCTTTTATTTTCATTTTAAACAATCTTGATTTGAGATTATGAACCTGATCCGGAAGCCAAGGATTGTGAAGGCTCAACATCGGGTAACACACGCAAAGCAAAGGCCTCTGCCGCCTCTGGAGCCATGTTTTTACCAATGAGTTCCATAACCATTTTTCCGCGAGCAATGCGCAAGTCTGCATTTATCTCGGCAAGTCGAATGATTTGTTTCGTTTTCAATTCATTGAGTCGATTAGTATTGATGATATTCGACATCGCGTTGGTTATAGTTGTGCTGAGATTTTGTTGAGCTAGTGCAGCTCGAGTCTTGCTTGCCTCACGTTCTTCTTTGGTGGGGATAAGATTGGCTATAGAATTGATATTGAATGAGGTTTGAGGGGAATCCTTGCTCTTGATCTCGAAAGCGCTGGGAGACTCCTTAACACGGAGTCGCTTGCTAGATGGATTTCCAACCAACGGGGTGACAGATCGAACCGGTCTCTTGGAGACTCGAATACTGGGTGTTTTGTGTTCTTGGGATGATGTGGCTTCATCTGCCAAAGAAGGATCAATCGCTACATCTCGCTCGTCGTGAGGTGGAGTTTCTTCCCATATGTCATAAGGCAAGGTTTCGGTAGGAGTCGGACTACGGATGTTGTCTTTGTTTGATTGAGTTAGAGGTGTTGAGCGGTGTATTTCGTTACCGAGCGAATCCTTTGTGGCCAATGGACGGGCAGATGGTCGATCTCGAAACACTGGCTCGAGTTCCTCATACCAAGGACACTCACGTAGTATTCTTACTGTTGAATACATACAGCCAGTGAGTATATATTAACTAAATAGACAAGTGGAAGTACGTACCTTGCAGACTGCCACCAACATTCTCTTGTTTCTTGCGCTTCATAGCCAATTTGAAAGTATCGAGCTCAGCCTTCGACACTGTGAAGTGAAAGTATTCATCGGAATCATTCCCCTCGCCAGTTGCCTTTCGGAGACCATCAGCTGTCATGAACCAAGCCTCGAGTTTTTTAATCTACATATCATATTTCAAAGTTAGCAAAACCCGAATCTAAACACTTTCATACTGATGTATTCACCCTTACTTTTTTTTCGCACTCTCGACCTGATCTGGCTGAATGACCCATTTGTACAATAAAAGCAGCCACCCTTTTGCGAACAACAACCTACCTTTGCGTGCGCCATGCGTTGTAGTTCTCGAATACGCTGCACCATTCGGCAACAAGGTCCATGTCTGATTTGCCATCGCTATCCGGGGTGAACCAGCATCTTTTAGACTCATTTGGGTCCAAGTCTTTGCTCTTGTCATCTTGAGTGTCATCTTGAGATTCACGTGTTGTTTCATTTTGAGTTTGAGAGGCGGGATTTTGAGACGCAGAACCAGGTTGAGATGCTTGGATCGATCTGGGTTTTGCGGGAGTTTTTTTTTGAGAAGGTGGTGCTGCTGATGCCTTTCGAGGTCGTCCTCGCTTCTTAGGTGCCTCAGGATTGGGGATAGGTGTTTCAGGTTGTTTGGGAGAGGCCATAGGTGTTTCGGGTGGTTTGGCTGGTAGTGAAACAAGAGATGATGTGACCGGATTGATCTGGTGAAGATGTAACCAAGCCTCTGGGGACAGGGTTGGTACTGGGAAAGGAGTTGCCACTTGATTGGCCTGAGATTCCGGTGGGCTTGCTTGAATAGCAGCTAATGGGATTTGAATAAAGTTTGTTGGAGTTGGTGTGGGTGTGTTTTGCGGGCCTGGTTGTGGCGGAGAGGGAGAGGTAGTTGAGTCCATACTTCTGTACAACTCATTTTTTTTTGGACGTGGGTTTTAGATCTGGATGATCTTGACCCATCAAAAAAAAACCCGTTCTAAAAACCCGAAAATCAGATGGGTTTTCATGGGTTTTTTACACGGGTTTTTCTGATGGGTTTTAATTTTGTGTACCGCTGTTGAATAAGAATTGATAATTAAAATATTATTTTTTCGTAAGAAATCAATCGGGTTGAACTTGTGGGGTTTTTTCATGGATGAGAATTAGATGAATTTGATGAAAGTTGGCATTCGTTTTATTTCATCTTCTCTTATACTAATATAGGGGACAAGGGATAGGGTGTTGTACATCATTTTTAGAATTTGTTTTGAGCTTGATAGGATTCAAGGGTTTGAGGTTTGGATTAGGACCATTAAGAAGTTAGGGAAAAAAGGAAAAGGTTTTCAAAGATCTTTAAGACTTGAAATGTTTTTCAAGTTTAGGATTTTCCGGAGGGATTTCAATTTTTTGATACTCGAGCTTGGATTGGTTGATCAAAGGGATTATCCTTTGTTTCTTGTGAGTTTTCTTGGGTTGTCTTTTTCATCCATCTCAACTTTATATTCTTTTTCTCAGCGTAACAGTCTTCTTCATCCTTGGATTATAGTCCTGCTCTCTTTTAGGCATAAAGACACAAGAAGCATTCGGCTAGAACAGGTCTTCATCATACATATTATAAAGACAATTTTGAAGAAGTTTTCTCTGTCATTTACCCTTTATCATATTTGATTGTTTTCAAGTTTGGCATTGGATAATCGATAGAAGATTCAAGATAAATTACGCCTCCCAGCAACAAAATGGTCTTAGCGCGCCCGAGTCTCACGCGCCTGTGATGTGCGTTTTCTGCGCCGCTCCCACAACCACTGGACTCGACTCTCGAGTCAGCAAGGATCGAAAAGGAGTACATACCAGTTGAGGCTGAAACCTTGCTCCGCCGAATCTTATCGAGTGTCATGTTTGATTTTTATCGTACCGTATACTTATTTATTAGCATTCATTCGAGAAACGAGCCTCAGGATTGCGACGGATTGATCCATTAATTCGAACTCTTGCTCGAACTGGATGGAAATCTCGCTTGCTTCGATTTGATTCACATATGCCGATGTTAACGACGTTGTGTACACACGAGAGAACGTTCAGTCCGCATTCGCAGTCCACAAAGGATATGCAAACCACTCTAAGGAGGTGCTGAAGGGCTCTTTCCTTGTGAACGTTCATCTTTCGCATTCAAATTGGTTCGCGACCATAGCCGAAAGAAGAGAATTTCGTATTCAGGAATGTCTGCAAAGAATTCAGCGAGAGATACCATGAAGTACTCACCATGCTGCGCTTAAAATCCTAATGAGTTGGTCTCAAGCCATCATCTATTCCGAGATGTCTTTTGCGGTCTTGCATCACTTGACGTCCATCTCAGAATTGATCAATCTTTCAAAAGTATCAATGTCATAGAAAGTTCGACTTGAGATCGTTGTTCGGAGTTCTGATGGTCCATTTCTATATCAACGTGATCAAAGGTTCTGTCCATGAGTAAGAAATGAGCCTGTATAAAATGATTGCGATCGGACCAGCCAGATCAGCATTGTCAATTTTGACCATGACCCCCGCAAGCACAACAGCATTTATTGTGATAAGATGCTCCCCACTGAGCATAGTGCAGCTAAAAACACTATTGCATTGAGTGCTGCCATGTGTATGATCAATCACTTTGAAGGTTGACCTCTTCGAGATGCTCCTCACGATCCGAGGCCTGGGTTTGAAGAGATTAATAGAACTTGAAGAAGGTATGTTAGGATTTGTACCGCACTCTACTCCAGTTTAAGAATCTATCAAAAACTTTAATTAGGTTTTCAGATTTTCAATTGTTCGTGAATATTTTATTATGATATAAGGTCTGAAATCTTGAAACCTGAATTTGTACTAACAAATGGCATGATTGCCAAGAGGAAAACTCATAGAACCAGTACAGTAGGGTTTACCGCACCATGTAACTGTCAAGGTTGTGAGATTTACGTTGGGTTTCTTTGTTTTCGAATAAGAGTCATGATAAGAAACTTGTATGATAACTGTTTTATTTATCATAAAATGTGTCATTGTTTTCTGGAAAAGTTGAAAGAATTTATCATAAACTGATGACCAGTCTTACTAAAATGTAACAAATGAGCTTTAGAATAAAAATGCTACAAAACCTGATCAATCTTTGACTGGTTATGACAACCTCGAATTCCGAAATTCAATAGCTCTTGGATATCTTATATTCCCCCAAAAAAATGCTACAGAAAACTTGAGATCAGGTAGATTAAGTCTTGTGTGAAGGAGAACATAAGATATTCGATCAATAGAATCTGAGAAAAGAGTTTCTATTATCTTATCTCTTTTTCACACTTCAAGGCATAAAAATGACAGAAAAGATGATTTGCAATGTGTCAACAAGCAACCCTTGTATGAAAAGATAACGTAAAAATGTGCGATGAATAGTCAGTGCCATCGCTAGCCCTCGCGGCGAAATCCTACAGACTAACGCGGTTCACCGGAACGGTACATATTATGAGGGAAAGCATTTGCTCCATGCCAGCGTTTACAAAGCGGAGTACAACGTAGACCTGAGCATCAACGCAACTATAAAAACTCTAGCCGAACAGAGGCCGTACCACACAACGGCACAATAGCGTCCCATATGACACAGGCTCCGTTACCGGTGACATGTTAATGTCAGACTAAGATACTGAACAGTTTGCTGTCGCCACTCTTCTCGAGGCCCGTCCTGAAAGTGGATCCCCATGTACGACGTATATACCCATTGACTGAGCATGTATTGTGAGATAAATTATCAACGCTTATTAGATAGATGTTTTGAAATAAGGTAGACCAAAGACATGTGATCAGTCTTTAAGCCTTATCGAACGATGGATTTGATATATATATATATCTCTTTGCAGTCATATACATCGACTTCAAGAGTGAATTTTGATCGACACAAGGTTTGGAAATAAAGGAGTTGCGATCGGCTCGATGTGATGAAGCTTGAGCTGCTTGATTGTTCAATTTGGTTTCAATTTGGTTGAATCAGGTGAAGGGACCCGTTGACGACTGAATTAAAAATGACTTGAGATCAGCTCTAGTGGTTGCCTGATTCATATGAGTTGGTCTTGGAATAAAGAGTCCAGTGAGGCTGACATCACTCGCTTCAGCTGAGGTTACAAATGGACGAAGCAAATACTTTGGCCCAGGGTATCTTTGATGGAGATTAAGTAAAACCTAGAGATCTCGATGATGGAGGATGGTGATTTTCATCGTCAGATTTTGATGAATAGAAAAGTCAAACAGATGGTTTGTGATCGGACTTGAAGGAAAAAATGAGTCGATTTGAATATCCATCAGATCACAAAGTCCGTTTCTTGGAAAAAGGGTTTTTCTCTTAATTTCTTGTTATAACTTTGATATTTTTAAGGGATCTTCAGCTGTAAAAAAGATGAGAAAGGTTTTTGACGCACCTAACAGACTTGTAAGATCCTTAATAAATAAGACAGCCAAATGTCAGGGCTTAAGATGATCAAGGAGATAACCGCGGGTTATCATGAATGTCTGATTGACTTTTTCTTACCACGAAAATTATAATTCCTTGATCTCGTCAGCAATCTTGGGGGTGAGCCCAGATCGCCTCGTGAAGGTAGTCTCACTTTTGCGGAGAGTTTCTGAAGAAAATACGTAATTAGTTTGGCTAAAAAGGTGTAAACTTCTTGGTAGTTATTTGGCCGAGTACCAGTGATTGAAAACTGAGGAGGGTAACATGGATTCTCAGATGATGGTGAAAAATCATCGGTTTACCACGAAACTGATGAATTGAGTTTTCGGCAAGCTGATTCAGTTTGACTCTTCTCTATCTTAACTACGACATCAGACCTAGTAAATCCTTGAAATGTTTTTTTTCTTGGATGGTTTATCAGAGAGTAGAACCTTCAAAAAATTTTTTGGATCTCGATCCTAAAAAGATGTAAAAAAGCTTCCTTGTCGCGTGATTTCTTTGGAAGCTTTCAAAAAATAAGCAGCTCGTGATCTTCTATTTGGAAAATCCCAATAATAAGTAGCCTTTCGAAAATTCACTCAATGAGGTAGGGCGTTGTTATCTTGGATGAGCTACTAGGAAACAAAAATTTCCACCTTATCTTGGATCTTCACCTTCAAAGAGTATACAAGGTTTCTTCTCACGTAATTTCTTTGGAATACTTCAAAACATAAGCAATCTGGTATCTTCTAATTGGAAAATCCCAATACTTGTTTACCTTGCGGGCAAAAACTGCTGAGTTACAAGGATCAAAATAAGTCACCTAAATCCCTACTTTGATCTCTATAAAATCTCAACCTCAATCCTTGGAAAGTTTTACGACTTCTTTCTCTCTAACTACATCCCCAAATCCCGAGTCAAAAATCCAATTGTCTTTCAACGGTCTTCCAAGACTTCATTTTCAGTTGTATATTCACTTCCAGCTTATTAAGCTCTATAACCCTTTCGATTTACCTGCGTTTCGCTATATCCAATCAAATGGATGACCAATCTGTAGTCCCGTACTTTCAAGGAGCTTATTCCTATTACCAACCTCAGGCTACATGGCCAGTGAACATGAATACTCAAATCGGAGACCAACTTCAAGTCTTTGATCAGAACATCAGTAAGCAAATAATCCACTGGAACTTGAGATAGCGATGTATCGACTTACCCTTTATGGTTCTAAACTTACCTTTTCTAAGCAGCCAGCTACAACCACTCTTCGCACCATGAAACTGGAATGATGACATATCCTGAACAAAGTAAGCAAACCATTGATTTTAGTTTGACATCTTTATGGATGATGCGCACACTCATCTCCGTTCTATGACTTCAACTTTTCCTATGTCAAGCTTCTAACTTAGTTCTGAACTCATACCCTGTATACCCCGCTTACGACACTGGTCTGGCATATCGTAAGCAAACAATTGAAGCTCTCCGAGAATGATGCATCCATTTACGCTTTATGATCTCAAACTTACCGGTCCTCATCAGCCAACTCCGATAGCACTGGCGTCTTCACCAACCCTTATGAAATCGGAGCTCTTGATCCCTACCAATGTAAGAGAATTTTAATGATTAAATGTGGTATGACATTTGTCTGAATGATGTTCTCATTTACACTTTTTCGATCTATATCTACTTGTGGTTAACAGCCAACTCAGTCTTGAGCCCATCCTTTATCCAGACTTCTGGCTATGAAGCTTCGACATTAGCTGGACAACGTAAGTTGATCATTTTTACTTGATCCTCCTTTGATAGATACCGTACTCATCTTCGTTCCGATAATTTAAATTTACCTGTGCTAAGCACCCTGGCCCAGCTCGGGTGAAACTACTCTACCCGTCACTTCCTATGAGGACGGAGCTTTCTTATACCCATACCAATGTAAGCAAATAGCTCATTATAATCTGATATCTCTCTGAATTATGTACTGATATACATTTTGTGGATTTGAACCTATAGCGGCCAACTTATTCTTGGACTCAACTCTCACCCAGAATTCTAACCAAGGAGCATTCACGTTCACTGAACAATGTAAGTAAATCATCGATTTCTCTGAATAGCGTACTGATCTCCGCTGTACAATTTCAAAATCATCTTTCCTCAGTGCCCAACTTGAATAACGCTCTACCCTTCGTGGATCCCTATCATAATCCAGTTCTGATCGCTGCAGAAGGATGTAAGCACTTCGTCATTTATAATTTTATCCTTATCTAACTGATATACTCATTGGAACTTTACAACTTCACAACTATCTGTTTCAAACATTCAACGTAGACATTGGTCAACCGTCGGTCAACCCTGCTCGCAATGGAGGAATGGCTTACCTTGAATCTGCTCCATCCACCCAACCACATGACCCACTGTCTGGGATGGCTCACATCAACTTGACGCCAGGATTGCCAATGGAAGGTGCTTCCCATCCTATTCCTTTTGATAGCGGATTGATCCAAGCTCCTGTTGCTACGAATAAACCAAGTCAGTGAAAAGGTTCAGAATATCTAAGAGAGTTGTGATTAGGAATAGAATTGATTGATTAAAGATTTTCAAATTCTATTGGACAACTTTCTTTTCATCAAAAACGAAAAACCTAACAGGGAAACAACTCCCTCGTTGTCAGTTTGAGGGTTGCAGAAAGACATTTCGTGATGCACATAATTTGAGGATTCATCAGTATAAGCATAAACCAGCAAGTTGTTCGTATTATTTTTCTCACCTCATCTCTCATCTACCATCTCTCTTTCTCATTTTCTTTTAAAAAAATCAAATCAAAGGTCTGATCGTTGGTTTTTTTTTTCATCATATCAAGACTTTTGTCCCAAGGAAGATTGTGGAAAAAAATTCAAATTCCCATGGGATCTGCCCCGACATGATAGAACTGTTCATCAACTTCAAGAAGTTCCTAATAAGAAACAAAGGAAGACCAAGACTGAAAAATCAACGACTAAGAGAGTTCAAAAGAAATCAAAACAAACTTCTTCTTAAAGGATATTTTGGTCGCTTATTACCAATCAAGGACTCTCTGTTCACTTCCAGATCAAACTTTTATTATATAAATCTAGTCTTTTGTTCTTTATATGGTTGCTTAACTGATTGAGTTTGGAAGGAAATTCATTGGACTTGATCAATATCTTTTTTTCGATGCTTTAGTCTTAGAATTCCAAGGACTTTTTAACTTTTCTGTTTATCTTTCATTGTATTTCAACTCTCAATAAAAATTATAAAAAGGAAAAAAAATCTTTTTGAATTATTCTACATGATCTGTTTTCTTTTCCATACTTCCTTTGTAGCTCAATATATACTTGTAGACTCTTGGTAAAGCGCTATTATCAAAGTTGACTCGATTTTTTACAACGTTTTCTTGGACTCATCAGCTAGATTTTTAAAGCCATCCCATGATCTTATCTGCTTGACTTTACCTAAAGATACACTTCTGAACGCGTGTCCGACTTCTGAACCAAATGATCGTTGGGACAAGTATGATAGATGTGCATCTATGTGACTCTCCTGGTTAAAGCTGTTTACATTTTCAGTCAGCTTTCCCTATACCTTTCCCTATACACCCATATGTTATCATTCATTCATGAGACGTTTCCTGAGATTGGAACTAAACCAAGTCTGTGTAAATCTTTATATATATATATTCACATGAAAAATTTGGAATTCATATTCCAAAAATCACAAATAAAACAAGAAATATCAAAAGTTGAAAGCCGAAAGCCAAAAGCCAAAAGCCAAAAGCCAAAAGCCAAAAGCCAAAAGCCAAAAGCCAAAAGCCAAAAGCCAAAAGCCAAAAGCCAAAAACCCAGACCGAAAACCGAAAACCGAAAACTGAAAACCGAAAACCGAGTACCAAAAACCCAAAACCGAAGACCCAGCACTGAAAACCGAAAATCAGAAACCGTCAAGGATATTTGTAAAAATCTTCTACGCCCTTAGTTAATATGGATACTAACTAGGAGTCAAAGGCAATAGTGGTATAGAGAGATAGTACCGACAAGAGACCACTTGACCTTGGGATCTCAATGAACTAGCTCAATTTTTCGACTGAGCAAGGTGAATTTGCTCCGCATGAAATGTCAGGATCTCATTAGAGAAAGCCCAATTTCATAATTTATGCAAAAATTGATGAAACAGGGATTTCTTTTTCACATCTGAAGCTGCAAAATCGTTATGAAGTGAAAAGAGGACTACTGATATATCTTACCGAGGGAAGACAATTTTTTTACATGGAAGTTAATCCACTCTTGCTGATTTCTCTTCAACATCTGGTCTTGGTCAGTAGTAAATCTTGACTCAATGTTTTACATATTTGATTTTGCTTGGGGGGATAGAATTTCAGAGCGATTTTAGGTGAAAGGAGCCTTGAAGATGAATCCCAGATCACCTCCGATAAGGGGCCTAATGAGAATCTGGTATGAAAGTTTTACTTTTCAAGCTTGAAGAGTATTTAATATTAAGGGGTCTCAAGTGAAATATCTTATGACAAAAATAATCAAAACTGGAATATTTTTATGTTTTTTTGTTGTAAAAAGAAATTCCCGCTGCATAAAAATAAGTTACTGATTTTGAATTGCAAGGGTTTTTGAATGTACATTTATGTTGTATGAAAACCAGAGACTTTTATGTGCATCCGGTTTTCATAAAATTTATGTAAAAGAAAAGATCCAGGGGAATATTTTTCACGGTTTTGACCATAAATTATTTCAATTTCACATGACTTTAATTTTTCATTAATATATAAGAGAGAAGATTGGTATGTACTTCATATTCTATAAGATATAAGATTTCTTCATCTTTAAACCATCTTCTTCATCTCAATCTTGTAGTTCTAATCATACTGAGCCTGCAAATGAAGGATGTCAGGCAGAAAATATAAGACAAGAAAATGTTAGCTTGTTCATGATTATAGCTCCTTAAATCTCTTTTGACTTTGCATTTAATTTATTTCCAGGCCTTGAAAATCAGCAATCCCCTTAAAGGCTACTAGAGTAGTTGATCCTATCATCAGGCCTCCATCACAAGGGACCTCTCAACAAATTCCAGCTCCACCGATTCAATTACCTAGTCAGGTGCAGTATAATCATGAACACCTTCTGATATTTGGCTTACGCACCTGACTAGGTAATTGACTAGGTTGAGGTGGAAATCGTTGAGAGGTCCCTTGTGATGGAGGCCTGATCATAGGATTGACTGCTTTAATAGCCTTGACTGGGATTGCTGATTTTCAAGGCCTGGAAATAAATTAAATGAAATCCAAAGGCAAAAGAGTTTCACAGAGCTATGTATAATCATGAACAAGCTAACATTGTCTTGCCTTGTATTCTCTGCTGGACATCTCTTATTTACAGGCGCAGTTTGATTAGAGCTACAAGATTGAGATGAAGAAGATGGTTTCATGATGCAGAAAGCTTATAGAATTTATATTGTTTTTGGATTTTGAAAAGACTTGAGAAAAAATGCCTTTGAAGAGGTGATCGGAAAAGTTAGTCTATGGATACCACCAGATGATTGAATTTTACAGTTATCTTTTTCCAACTTTTATGGTCTCTAAAGAACAAAGCAGGTGAAATTGTATTTTATTTGCTGAATCTTCACTTTTACTGTCAGTCTCTTGCAACTACAGAAGTAATAATATGAGGTATTAATTATCTTATTTTCATTTCTTGGTTTTTGGCTTTCATTTCTTGGTTCTTGGTTTTTTGGTTTTCAATTTTTGAAATATGAATTTCAAATTTTCCTTCAGGAATAAATAACATGAATTCTTCAACTACTTGGGTATTTTTTCTCAACTACTTCAACTTTCTCACTTTGATAACTCATAATAAAAAATCCAAACCATTTGTACACCATTCATCAAATGTATTACTCATTGACATCTGTCTACTATGTAAAATCATAAACCAAACCAAAAACCAAAGAAAAAAATCAATCCAATCCCAAATCTTCCAGAAAAATACTATGCCAGAATTGTTTAAATGTATACTTCCAGAATGATCTAAATGTACAAAAATACCCAAACATTTTTTTCAAAAAAAAACAAAGAAAAAAAGAATTTTTCCATAAAAAACATAAATTCAATCAAATCAAATCCGGTAAATAAATAAACCTAAAGATATTTTAAACAACAAAAAAACTTCATGTTGATTTAATATTTTTTAAATGATCTACTTTTTAAATGATCCTATATTACGATATACATATAAGTATATATATTTATATTCAAGCTAACAATATCATCATCATCATCATCATCATAAGCACAACAATAAATTAAAAATACTTATAAACAAAAAGAAACACAAACTCATCTTGATGTATGTTGAGATGAAAAATAAGGTGATCATGATGTTTACATACTTACATTTTTTTTGATAATTTATACAAAACCAAAACCAAAAAAAACTTATCCAAATCTAAAACCTTCCAATCCTTAATTAAATATCAATCAACATCAAATTAATCAGACAAATCCAATGAGTTATGTTTTCGTTTTCCTTTAGACCCAAAAAAAAGAAGATGATCGAATCCTATTTCCTGAGTCATCCAAAAGCTTCATAAATCTTCTCTTCTTAATTAAAAACTACGTCAAATCCAATGGTATATGTCTCAAAAGAATATGATAAGCATCACAAATCGAACGAAAAGCGTCTTCTCGAGCTATGCAAAAAAACAAGTTCAATTTAAGATGATCTCATGATTCGATCAATCTCTTCATAACGACTAATCAAATCATCACTAACCTAGATATTCAATCACATTCCTTAATAACATAATCCGATCTTGTTGTCTCAACTTTAACTTGACCTCTGAAGGATTGCGATGCTCGCTACTAAAAGAAATCAACCCCCGCCCCCCAAAAAGGAAACACCACATCACAAAGAAATCAATCTTCCCAAGTCAACCGATTTCAAAGTGTCTGATTTTCAAATTCTTAATTCACTTACAATAAAGCACCTTGACCACTCCACAGATCCGAACAAAACTCTTCAATCTTCTTAACCGATTCATGTCTCATCAAATACCTTAAATAACTCATCAAACAAACCTCAAGTTGATTGGATTTGCCCAAAACCATCTCTCCATGTAACTTACTTTCTAGACCGAACAAGCTTTCTTCAATCCCTTCATTGACTTTCAAAATCACCCAATTCATCAGATCTCGATCAAACGTAAATGAACTTCCATTCGAGATTGTGATGATTGGTAATCCATTAGAGGTTAACGAGGTAGAAGTTATGGATCCTTTTGGAATTGATAAATCGTTTAGTCTAATCGGTAATCCTGCTGATTTTCCTTCTTTTACATTCCTAAATCAAAAAGAAAATCAAAGAATATATATATAAAATATGTCGATATTATGAAGAAAAAAAATTGGAATGTTTCAAATGAATTTCTTACCAAATCATTATGGTTCCATTAGAAGTGATGGCCATTAAAAACTGTTGATTAAGTTGTAAGATGCAACAAGCCGAATCCAAAGCGATCGTAGGTAAAGCTCTAGATAACAAAGAAATTTCTTAATCAAAGTACTGAGTAATACCTAAACCAAAGAGAAATCGTTTCGTAAACTCACTGTCTACCAGTGGGTGTGTAAACCAATAAGGTACCATCATCACAACCAATGGCTGAATAGGTTGGATTGAGTGAGATTGAAATCACTTGTCGTCCTATCACTTCATGTGACCATAACTCTTGACCTGAGTAACTTGACACCATTCGAAATTTCACTAAATTACAAAATTCATCAGATCGTCAGTATCGAATTAACATGATACTCAATTCAAACTCACCTCCAGAAGCTTCATCTATATTTCGACATTCTAATTTCAAGTTGGTATCCGGATGTGTGGCAGTAGCACTCAAAGACGGTTGGATAGGAGGGATTTCCAACCATGCGCTTTGTGGATTAGAAGCCATCGAAGTTCCTACCGTTTGCCTCGCAATCATAGACCGTGAATCTTCTACCATCAAAGCAGAACCTCGTCGATTAGGATGATGATCCATGACGGATTGAAGATGTCCATTGGGATGAGAATGCGATAAAGTGGATGGACGTAGTGGGTGGGTGGTGGATGCTGAAGGAAGTCCATTAAGTCCCAAAGGTTCTGCTGGGGTGATCAATCCATCAGGCACTGATGATGTATAACCCGAGATCATAGTAGCTTCATTTTGACCCAAGAAAACTGGTCGGATCCTCCTCTTACCATTAGGCATGATGGTCATCTGTTGAGGTAGATTGGGGATTTGTTGAGGATGAACTGAAGTAGCACGAACAGAAGTTGGGATCGAACCGGTTCGATAAGGTTCGACGGCCGGTAAGGGTGACATCATTCTGGAGCTTTGATCAGATTGTAATCTAGGTTGAACACGTCGATTGAGTTTTTCAAATGGATAAGTTTCTAAATATTTCTTTCTGACTTCGGGTGAAGTTAAATGAATGATCGACATGATTTCATCAATCACAAATCCAGCTACATGTCCTTCTGAAGAACAAGCATATAAAGTCACCCCATCTGAAGCCCAACTTAAATCCAGGATATCTCGATCAAACACATCATGTAAAACTACAATCGGTGAACTAAAGCTAGTTAACCAAATCGAAATCGAATTTCTTGCACCCAATGCTAATGCCGAACAAATATTAGGACCTTCGATAGGTTTGTTCTTATCTTTTAAAAACATATTAGGATTATAAGCTGCCACTTCCACCACGTTTTCATGACCGACCAACGAAATCTCACTAGTCCATTGATCCCTTTCGATAACTGCACTAACAAACACCGGACCATTCATCGCATTAGGTGTAACAATATGAGCCCCATCAGGTGACCAACTTAACCTTCTAAAGAAAGTCGAAGTAGGACATCCTACAAATGGATCTCGAATATCGGCTTCTAATTTCCAATCTTTAGTTCTCCAAATCTTAACCGTTCGATCATCCGATTGAGTAGCTAAATATTCTCCAACTGGATCCCATACTACTCCTTTGACAAAACCTTGATGTAGATCTAATCTTTTTAATAAACCAAAACTCGAATCTAATCCATCCCAAATCAAAACTAAATTATCTAATCCTACCGAAGCTAAGAATTGATCATCATGTGACCATGCTAAACCGGTAACATCAGTTGTATGACCTGCTAATCTTTTCCATGGTTTCCAATCTTCAATATTAGTTGTTTTTGCACCAAATGATTTAGATGGGTTTCCTGTTAAAGATCTAGTCAAAAGATTGTGATTATCAGTATATATATTCCGAATTGATTGACGGGAAAAATAGAATTTCAGTACCGAAACCATACCATAACAATGGCATCATCACTACTAGTAGCCAAAAACCGACCACTATATGCCCATCGAACACAAAGCACAGCACCTAATTTTCCAAAAAAAGATGATCCGAAATGTAAATTTTTTTAAAACATCAGTTTAAATAGAAAAAAGTAGCATGATGAAATTGATTCAAGAAATCATACAGACATACCATCATGACCTTCCATCTGACACAACAATCTAGGAGAGAGTTCTTCAGATTGGTTTTCTAAACTTTCATCCAAGATAGGAGCCGTTGACCAAATCTTAATTAAGTTTTGTAAACTACCAGTGGCTAGTCTTGTTCCATCTGGATGAACATGGATCGAATAGATTGTTTGTGGGTTTCCTTTTTCATCTTCATGGGTTACCCAATTCGGTTTGATGATTCTCATGGTGTGTTTGTTTGATTTTCTGATGAGTTCTTTTGAGTTTGAGTTTTGATTTGATGGGATTTGATGGGTTGGGTTTGAGGGTTTCTTGAAGAGTGTTTCGGATTGATGAGGAAGTGGATAAAGTATTTCTTTCGAAAGTTTGAGTTCTTGATGGTGAATGGTGAATGGTGCTGAATAATTTTGCAGAGCTCAGCCTGATGTAAATATGAAGAGAGAGAGAGAGGGTTATTTCGATATAGTGATAAGATGCTTTTAAGCAAGTAAGCTAATCCCATTTCACAACTGTGAACCTCATGAATCGGTGTTTCGATCAAAATATCAAATTCAATTCAAACAAGAACCATCACAGACCATCACCACATTATCACTATTCACTACTAGCTCTTCAAACCAACCAAGAAACACTTTACAAAATGGAAACCACCAAACTTTTATTTTTCAAACCAAAAGCACCAGCTGGTAGTTCATTAACTTCAATTCAACTAGTCATAGTTGTCATCGAATCAAATAAAGATGTAGGACCAGCCAGTGGACTTGGAAAGAAACTTGGATTTAAAGATATGAGATCTACTACTGATGATCTGATTCAATCAATTCTTGGAATCACTTCAAAATCAGATGGTATTTCTTTTTTCTATCTCACTAACTTGGAATCCAAAAACCAAAACTCATTTGATTTTTGACTTTCGGTCTTTTTCTGTAGTGACAATCGAAAGTCTTACTCCAAATCATGCTTCAAACGTTATGCTTGTTTGGTCCGATTCACTTCCTTCCTCAGCTCATTTAGAAAGCCTAGAAAAAACAGATATGCAGATCAAAAAACATACATTTCACTTAGCTGGAACGACTCCTAAACCAAAGTAAGGATCGAAACCCATGAAGAAAAGAAAAGAAAAGAAAAAGAACCCCAACTAATCTTGAAATGGATTTTGTTGTCTAGTCCTGTGGCTACTCCAGCTTCAATGGTGGCTCCTCGTGTGGCTTCAAACACTCCTGCTACAACGGTCGATAAAGGTTCTTTGGGTATAACTGCTAAAAAGGAATCTGCTACATTTGGTGATTGGTATCAAGATGTAAGTCTTAAATGATTGTCTCTTGCTAGAATATCCAACCTATTGATGATTATTTTTTCGAAATCTTGATATGACAGGTACTTAGAAAAGGTGATATGATTGATTATTATGATATCTCTGGATGTTATATTCTTAAACCAGCTTCGTATAGAATTTGGGAAATCATTCAAAGCAAGTAACAAGATAAGATTTATATATATGATTGATAAAGCAGATGAACCTAATATGATTTGAAATGAATTTAGATTGGTTTGATGAACGGATCAAAGCTCTTGGAGTCGAAAATGCTTATTTCCCTATGTTTGTCTCTTCACGAGTCTTGGAAAGAGAAAAGGATCATATCGAAGGTTTCGCACCTGAAGTTGCTTGGGTCACAAGAGCGTAAGTGATCATAGTCTTCAATCCGATTCCCTTTGAACCAAGCTAACTATTTTTTCTAATTTGGGTTCTTCTTTAGAGGTAAATCTGAATTGGAAGAACATATTGCCATTCGTCCTACATCCGAGACGGTCATGTACCCATATTACGCTAAAGTAAGCCTGCCTATCTTGATGATTTACAAGTTAGAGTTCAGCTCGCCACTTCAGCTTAGCTCAATTTTGACGGGTTTTTTAATCTTTAGTGGATCCAAAGTTACCGTGACTTACCTTTGAAGATTAACCAATGGAACAGTGTTGTTCGATGGGAATTCAAGAACCCACGTTAGTATTTCAACTTCATGCCAAAAGTATCATCAACTAATAGTGACTTCGATCGAATTGTACTCCAACAGAACCATTCATTCGTACACGAGAATTTCTTTGGCAAGAAGGACATACAGCTCATTTAACTAAACCAGAAGCAGATACCGAAGTCCGACAGATTTTAGATCTGTACAAAGGAGTCTATGAAGAATTATTAGCTGTACCAGTGACACCAGGGATCAAATCCGAAAAAGAAAAGTTTGCAGGAGGCTTATATACAACGACAGTTGAAGGATTCATCCCGACTTCAGGAAGAGGGATTCAAGGAGCCACATCACATTGTTTAGGACAGAATTTTTCAAAAATGTTTAATATTTCAGTAGAAGATCCAGCTAAACCGGTAGATTCGAAACTGGGAGTTCAAGCTGAGAAATTATTTGTTTGGCAAAACTCATGGGGTTTATCGACTCGAACGATTGGAGTGATGGTGATGGTACATGGAGATGATAAAGGATTAGTCTTACCACCTAGAGTGGCTCAATTACAGGTGATTGTCATTCCGGTTGGGATTGTAGCCTCGACCACTCAAGAAGGAAGAAAAGAATTGTATGATAAGACAGAAGAACTGGCGGCACGATTACGTAAGGCTGGGGTTCGAGCTAAATCGGATTTACGTGAAGGGTATACTCCAGGATGGAAATTTAATTCGTGGGAGATGAAAGGGATTCCATTAAGACTTGAACTTGGACCTAAAGATTTAGCTAATCAAACTACATTGGTGGTTAGACGAGATACTGGAATCAAAACTCCATTTTCATTAGATAAACTTGATGAAGAGATTCCGGAATTACTTGAACGGGTTCAGAGTGAAATGTATGAAAGAGCTAAATTGGTTTATGATCAACATCGTAGGATCGTCACCGAATGGGATCGGTTTGTGCCGGCTTTGAATGAGAATTGTTCGTGTGTGATTCCTTGGTGTGAAGAAGAAAGTTGTGAAGATTCGATTAAAGATCAAAGTGCCAAAGAGTAAGTGTTGATTCCTTTACAATGATCCTTTTCTTTTTGAACTTGATATCAGAGAGGATTTAGTTGAATTTTGATTTGGTTTTTTTTTTGGTGTGGTTTTTCTTTTCTGTAGAAGTGCAGTTGAACAAGATGAAAGAGCTCCATCGGCTGGTGCTAAATCTTTATGTATTCCATTTGATCAAAGTGTTTATCCTAAACTTGAGATTGGAGTGACGAAATGTTTAGGATATGGTTGTAAGAAAGATGCAAAAGCTTGGACTATCTTTGGTAGAAGTTATTAAAGAAACAAACAAGCAATCATTGAAAAATCTGTCTGGTGTTGTTTTACAAAGAAATTTAGAAAAAAATGTGGTGCTTTTTTTTTCTTGATCTTGAAATTGATTTTTTTTATAAAAGTTTTGAAGTCGGTTTGAAATTTTAGTTTTTTTTGTTTGTTTATCACTTGTTTTTTGTTAACTTGATTTGAACTCACTTAGAGTGATTTGATATATTTTTTTGCTTTAATTTTTTTGGTTATGAGATTGATAGGTACAATCATTCTTGTAAAGCTTCAGTTGGAGCTGAAAGGTAAATTCAACTGGGCATGATATGAACTTTAAAGGCTGAAATCGTATGAAATCGAATTTTTCAAGGTCACCCAGTATTGAACAAATAATACCTTGCGTGAGTAGGGAAGGGATTCCCTCCTTGAACAGGCTGGCTTGGGTCATGATCCTGATTTTTGAAAAGTGCCATCCCATTGAGCATACATTCAACACATCGCCTCTTCCAACAAACGACACCCGTGGCGGTACGCACCCTGACTCTGAGTCTGCGCTGAGGGCAAGTTGGCAGAGCATTCGTGACTGATATTTTCTTTGGCTAAAGAAGATGAGTTTAAGCGAGCAGATACACCCGAGATACCTTTATATGGGGTCTAGTTACCGGAACATCCTAAGTAGACCACCTCTGTCCCAGGAGTAAAATCACATCAATTTCACCCTGGAAGTGAGCCTTTACTGCGGTAAAGCTTTTTGCCTCACTTCGTAAAAGAGTGTTTCGATGAGACCCAAGGACATGATTTATAAAGTTGATGTTGTGATGGCAACTCAGCACTTGAATGTAAAATCGAAAGGTGGTTATTCAAGTTGATGAAACACGAAATCAGTTTCGATGCTGACATGGTACTCCTCCTGGACTTGCTTGGGTCGCGATGCGAAAACCGAAAACATGGTTCCTAGTCTCTTCAGAATGAGGTTCAACTTTTGGGTGTTGATTCCATATGTACGGAGACCCATGAAACAATCACTATGGTATGAAATGCAGAAGTTCTTGGTTCGGTTGTTGTAAAATTGGCATCTGCTATGACCGACAACTTCCAAATCTTGGTAGAACTTTAGCCGGATGCCAAGGTAGTACAACACGTTTATCAAACTCAGCACTTTCATTCCTCTAATCTTCATTCTACAATTTTTTTTGTCAACTTAAACACCTATCACTCACTTAAACTCACTTCAAATTCAACAACGGTGATTCACAAAATAATAAACTTCAGTATGCTTTACCGCTATATCACATCTCTCTTCCTTTTGGCAATCTCTTTAGGTATAGTATTTAATTTCAATCTATTGTGATCATGACTTCATTCAAATGACTTGGAGATGATCTTTGAAACGTACATATAGGGCTGGTCCATGCTAAAGATAAAAAAGTTACCAATGATAACCTATGTTTCTTATTAGGCAAGACGCCTGTACCTTCTGACGTCAAACCTGATCCAGGAGTGAAATGTATACCAAATGTAAGCGGATCTCTCTGTTATGAAATTCAAATCCGATCGAAAGATGATGGGTTAGAAATTGAAGTCATTTTTTCCAGAGTCAAGCTTTTCCTTCTCTGAAACAACTTCCTGACGTAGAGTTTGGTGAAGGTAAATTCCTTACCCGTTTTGTGAGTGATATTTTTGCAATACGAAGATTTAACTGAGAGGCTCATAGAATGACCGTGTCCAATCGATCTAATGATATATGCGCATCGTTTTTTCATTTCATCTAGACTACAATCTCTTTCTTGAAGGATACCAAAGTAAGCTCCGTAAGGTTTGGAATCAAGAATTTCCCACTTAGTTTGGACAGAGAAGCTTTAAATTCTGCATTCCAAGTCTATGAAGCTATGAATGCTGGGCTTAGAAGTCTTGGGGAAACTCCCAAGGGAAAGATATTGAGATCTTTGAAAGGGTTAGTGTCAACTCTTTGACTTTTTGTATAAAGAGTAGAGATTGACCAAGTTTGAGAATCTGATTTCAACTTCATCTCAATCAAAATTTTCAAAGGACAACCTTCTTTTTGAAATTCCAATTGAGGTGTAAAGATAAAGATGTCACTAGTCCACAGGGCGCTAAACATCAAATGCTCAAAGTGAGTGTTTGTTTTCAGAATCTCAACTACATCTGATCTCCTTGTAACATGAATTGAAAGTTGATTGATAATTTTCATTGATTGATTATGAACAAACTAGGTTTTAAAGAATTGTGTAGGATGCACTGCTGATGATAAAGCAGAAGTGAAAAAACTGGCAGCTGCATGTGGAATAACAGATTTTTCTAAACCATGAATCAAACATACTATTCTGCATACCCATAAATCTAATGTCTTTTTGGTCTCATTTGTGTATCAGGAGGGGGCTCAAGTTGAGTTTTTTATGGCTTTTGTCATACAAAAGTTTGCCTTTTTTTCATGAATCCTACTGTACATTTTACATCATTGGACAAAGCTTTCTATAGCTACTAATTTTTAAAGCTGTAGTTTATGGGTTAGTTTCATTCAAATAATAACAAATTTGTGGACATCTTTTGAACATTTTCTTGTATTTTTTATGAAGAATCAGGCAAAAAATTTACAGCCCAAGAGATTATGAAGTTTACCTGATTTGCAACCGCAAAACCTAGAATGTTTCAACTTGAGCCCTCTTATTGAAAACATAAACAGTTAAGTTTACAACACAAAATCAAAGACCTCATCTTGACTGTTTCACTCTTGAAAACAGGCGGGCTTGACAGTGATGCAAGGACAACTTTGCATCCTGATTCCTATTACCAGTAATTTGCTCAATGTAGTGGGTGGATGACCAAGGCAAAAGTGTGCAAAAGCCTTGATTGTGGTCTATGTGTGATTGTAAAAACTTGAGAAAGTTTGACTACATTTAAAACATGAGAACTTTCCTGTGTAGTATTTTTTTTTGTAAAACTTCAAACTTGACACCCCCTATTGTTCCATTGTTCTCTTTTTTTATGGAAACTGATAGTTTAATTTCTTGTGCCTTGTGTTTATCTTACTCCAGTAAACAATGAATCAACAAGCTATTGCAGCTAACCAGTAGAAAAAGTCTAGAATTTTTGATTGATTTCCCTACCAACTCAAAATCTCATCCATCAATGTAATGACAACACAATAAATTTTGATGTTTGAGCACCAGTTGTGTTTGATCCCAACACATGCACATTAGAATATGAAGACAGTGTAATAAAAGTGTATCCAAATGTTGTGAATTTTTGGGGACTCTAAATCACACAAAGAGCACAAATAGTGTGCACTATTTCTAGCATTGGCTTGAGGTTGATTGGTGTGCATCTCATTACTATTGAATCCCACATTATTTCACCTGTGTCACCTGTGTTCAGTGACATACTGCTATGAGCCTACCATAGCTTATATGTACATATACAATATGCCTACATGATTGTACTAGAACTCAGAGAATCAAAGATTTTACAAATGCTTACACGGCAATTGTCAGCCCTCGAGCGCTTAATACTAAGCACCAAAAGGATTTCAAGATAAACTAAAAACATTTTTTACAAAAATATATAAAAAAGATTAACAAATCTTCAAAGACATCTTACGAATCTAGTCTCAAAGATTCAACTAGAAACATGAATAAAAAACATTTATATACAACTTAAAGACCTAGTATCAAAGGTCCACTGATAAAATAATGAAGTAGAAATTCCACGAATGAATCTATCAAAATAAAAGAAAGACATGAGTCCTTTCCAGTAAAAGTTTCTACTAGGATAAAAGAAATAAATGAAAGACTCACTAATATGAGAATCGCCAAGTACGCTAACGAGCAAGAGAAGCTAGAAGTATGATATCTCTGAGAAAAGATAGACCATAAACCAATGAGTCCATTCAGTCATACGTAAATAAGAAACAAGCTAGAAATATCAAACAAATCATGATAACTAATACTAACTTACGAACGTAAGAAGAAAATAAACTTACGTGAAAGATTTCCACGATAACAAGTAAGTGTCGAAGGAAACACTCTGAATACGTAAAGTATTGGTGTGGGACCAACCAAAGAAGCGAAGTAATGAATAGTACTCTCATTAGCATGTTCGGTCGGACTAAGGCAGACAAGCGGCAACAATCTCACTTACCAATTAACGAGGAGGAAAGAAAAGTATAAGAACCTACTCTTTCCATCACCTCAAGGAAGGAGGCATCGAATTACACATCATCTATAAAACAAGTAACTATTAGTTATTTCTTTCTAAAAAACAAAGTCCAGCGAGTCCCTACCCAGTTCCTTTTAGACTTCTTAGCTTCATCGTATAAGAACTGAAAGTACCTTACTGTTTACCGGCTCATTCCACTTCTTAGAAGAAAACACTCCAGTTATTCCTTCTAGATATTGTGTACTACACGTCACCACTACCCTATTCTCTCGAATCTAGCAATCCCCAGTTTTAATCGATAATAGTACTTCGTTAAAGACCCGTAGTCGAACTTGTTTTTCGCTATTCAGTTATCGAATATTCTTTTACCAACTAAACTCCGGACCATCTACAGTTGTTATCGCTTAAAGCCAACCACGCGCGCGCCCGCAAAATCGAAATTTACCGACCCGAGCTATCTCACTGGCCCCGAGGGGTCGGTAGGTGCTGAAAAGTCATTTTTGGGACAGTTGAAGGTGGTTAGAGCATCCGCACTCGTTTGCGGTTGTTAACTTGGTCACGTGCGGTAACAACCGCTACATTAAGCAAAAAATGACTTAACTCAGCCAAATTTCGCACTCGTTTGTGTTAGTAGCACTGTAACGTTTGTAACTTTACCGATAATGCATGTGCTCCACAGTGGTCATGCAGTAAGGTAACATTCAATTTTTCAAGTACGATTTCAAGTTTAAGAAAACAAAGGCTATATTTGAATACATCTATTGATCTTGTGAAAATTATAAAGATTTGAAACTACACAAGAAAGATGAACAATCTGAACCAATCCAAACTTTTTTTAATGTTTGATTCAGCTTTTTTCAACTGTTTGGTTTGTATCTCTTGATCTTAAAAGTCTTCCAGTCATTAGTCTTTAGAATTCAATTTTCTCATCTATCTCTATACATATGTGAAGTCTGAAATTCTTCATATTGATTCGATTGGTTTGAAGTCGAGTTGAAGATTTTCAAACGACCTATTTTAGAACAAAAAAACAAAAAAAACAATCGTAAAAACATCGATTGGTGTTAAAAGGTCTTGATTCAATTCATGTGACTGGGTGAGAGAGGTGAAAAGACGATGTTTGTTGTTGACTTTGGTATTGGAGATTGGGCTGAGTTGAGTTTTTGGAGTTGTAGTTGCTGTGAACAGGTCGTGATGTGTGCTACTGCATGCGTTAGCCAATCGGTAGATTTACCGATTCGCTAACGCAAACTGATGAAAAATTAACTACCGCGGGGCTAATTGTTCACCGGTGCGGAAAAGACCCCGCGGTTGCGTTAAATTTAACCTTACCGCACTCGATTTACCGCACGAGTGCGGATGCTCTTAGTGCGGTGAATGACTTTTTGAGTCAAAGTGACCAGCGGTTTTTTTTTCAATTTTTTTTTTATTATATTCCCATATATTTCGGACCTATGGCTTTATAGTGTAGTTATGGGTTTATATTATGGGTTTAGAGCGTAATTATGGGTTTATATTATGGGTTTAGATGGTACTTATGGGTCTATGAGGGCTCAATTTGGCTCATCTCGAGCGCTCAAGGTAAGGGCAAGTAAGGACTCAAAACAATTCTTATTTCATGTATTGTATGTATGATGTTGTTCTGTTTGCTTTTGACTTGTATAATAAACAACATGATCATAGAAAAAAGACAATTAAAAAATTAAAAGACTGGATTTATAAACCAGATTGATCACTTTATGCGTTTTGTTGATCTGGTTGCAAGATGAACTGGAAATCCATCGCAGCCTTTCGAGGGACGCATCGATGAGATCGATATCGCTTTGAGTTGGCCAAATTGTGAGCTTGAGTGCCTGTGAAGCCTTGGCTAAAACAGGAATGAGAAGTAAGTAACAGAGGAAACAAAGATTCAGATAAAAACTTACCGATACACATCCACTTGGCGATCGATCTTTCGAAAATACTTTTGAATTGTGGTGACTGGACAAGATCTCCGGACATTCTCAAAGAGATCCTTTGAGTCTTTGAAAGACTTGCAAAGATGGCTATGCTTTCGGAACTCTGATAATACACATGGTCAGTTGATTAAGCAAGACGAGTTAAAAAGAAAAAACTTACTGTGTTTTATGAATGACCAATATATTTCGATCAGGTTAAGCTCTCAATGGAACTTTGGTAGAAACAGACAGATGTGACCAGCATCTTCGATGACAGTCTGAAGCAACGGCTTCTCATTTGCGAAGTCGGATTGCAGGCTCAAGATCTTGGAAGCACAGCAAGCCGGATCTTCATCTTCAACAGTGAGGGGGATAACTTCTCCTCTATGTTCATAGGCTTCCTGAGCTTCTTTCTCGCGCCTCAATCGACCCTCGCGAGCAAGTTGATCTCGCTTTGTTGCTGACATTTGACAGTTGCCACACTGAAAGACCGGCTTGTGATTTGAAGCCTTTGCCTTTGATAAATACCAATCCCACAGACCTCGCTCCTGGAGAACGCACCGCACACCCTTAGATTTTCCAGCAAATTGAGGATGATCTGGAGGATATACCATCGTTTGTGGCTGGCCTTGAAGCTCGGTCGGAATCCTAGGATCGTCGGTTGGAATGTATGTATCACGTAAGAGATCCTTCTTGCCCCCAGGACCAAAGTTCATGTGTGAGACCCGAAGAGCTGAAGGCCCATAAGATGCATGGGCAGATGAACAATCAAATATAAAAACTCCCTGAGAGTCGGGGAAAAGGTAATTGAAAATTGGAAGGGCTCGTGTTTTGACCTGTTTGATGAGTTGGGAACAGTCCCACCATTTATCCCCATTGGCACCAGGATAAGTGACCACCGCAGCGTCGCTAAAGGTCGGTAAAGGACGAGTCCCAGCTGACTGTTCATCTTCAGGTGTGATGACTAAGCGACCAGTAGATGAGGCTTCGACAATCCAGTCGGAGTCATGAATGAGACGGCCTGGGGACTTCTTTTGTAACTCAGTCGTGTTATCGGAAAGCCAGGCAAGTCTAGGACGTTCGTTTGCGTGTACAGTGGACTCGTCATGGAAGAGAAAGACCGTTTCCTTCTGCCCATCCAACTTCTCGGGGTCGACTCGAATGGACTGATCAAGGTTATCGCCAACAAACTCTCGTGACCGTTCTCAAAGCTCAGAAACTTGTTTGATGTATTTTAGACAATACTGAACAACATCAGGGCGTTCATGACCGTCATGATACAACCCCTTGCTGTACTCGCGAGCTCGGAACCCTAGCTGACAAAGCCATCGATATGATGTAACCACCGAGATCTTCTTGTCAAAGCCAAACTCTGGTAAGACCACATCATTTGCGTGGTTGCACAATTGAGTTGGTGAGAGCTGTTGAACAAAGATAAGAGATAAGTTAGAAAGAGCAAGATAAGTGATGAAAATAATCAAGAGGTATTGAACTTACCTCGCCAGGCTTTATCGCAGTTGCCCAGGATTTGAGCGCATCAAACACTCGCTTATCGTGAAGCATTGATGTATGCTTTGAGTGATGGCCACGAACGCTGAGCTTGATGTCCTTGTGATTGAGGAGGTGAACCGCTTGTTCACAAATCGTTTTGGCTCGGCTAACCCCAGTTGAGGATTTCACCCTTGAAGGATCTCGTCGAATGGAAGAAGAGGCTGAGAGATACGATGCGGTGACAGCAGGGGAAGATACCCCGGTGATTGTAAGTTCAAGACGTCTTTGGTTGTATTCTCGAAGGTCACCGATAAGTTAATTGATTTTTGTGTCGTTCTTATACTTATTTGAAACATATTTGATTGCTGAATCTAAAGTATTAAAATACTCTTGAGCGGTGTTCTTGACCTTTTCAGTGTGAGAGATAGTGACAGTCTTCGATTCTCGATAGTGATTGACACACTGATCAATCCATAAGTTGTGAGCTGCAGAAACATCGATGTTGAAAGTCTTTGGTGGATTGATTTGATCTGAAGTATCTTCAGACTCGGTAAGACTCTCTTCATCGGTTGAATGATCGACTTCGAGTTCGGGAATCAGATCTTCAGGATCAATGTCAGAATCAGAGTGAGTCGAGGAGGGAGGAGGAGGGGGCTTTGCTTGGCTCATCCAATTTGACATGATGAAGTTGTTCTTTCCAATAGCTTTCTCTCTTTTTTGCTTACGGCTGAATCTAGTTTGTTTTGACTCGATGGCGGGTTTGCCCTTGATGCTTCCAGGTTCAAATCGAGGCTGTTTGTATCCTTTCATGATCGATCCAGTTTTGGTTTTTCGCTTTCCGAGAGTAGGTTCTGATGGACAACGTTGAGAAAAGACAGGGTAGAAGATGTTTTTGATGAATCCTTGATCAACTTCTTCTTCGTCAGATGAATCAGCTATGTCATCTTGAGCGTGGAGATTCATTTCTAAAGGGTCCAGGTCGTCCTCTTCGTTTTGGTAATCCATGTCGATTGGAAGCCAATAAGGCTCTGGTGATTGTTCGAAAGAGGAAGACAGAGGAGGTGGCAAAGCTTTGTGTGAATCATGTGAAGGCATTTGAGCTATTGATTGAGGATCTAATGATAATTCAACATTTGATAGGGATTTATTCTTGTTAAGTGTTTGAGATGAATCGAGAAAAGGGGAAGAACTGTGCTCTGAGTCGGATAAGAGAACCATTTCAATTCGTTCTTGAGTTGATTCGAGAAAGAAAGGGCTTTTGTCCAATTGAGTTCCGGAATTGACCGGAGTCGTTGCTGTGAGATTTGCCATGCTTTTGGCTTTTCGGTGGGCTTTCCATCGTTTCTTCTGAGCACGTGACGCTGCACTCTTCTTCGGCATGATTTCAATTGAAGTATATTGAGGGTTTTGAGCGCGGAAAAAGCTTGAAAATGATCGATATCGGGAAGGTGGGGAAGATCTTGAATGCAGACAATATGCACAAGTACACCAAAAATAGACCACCCATCGCTGGTCACAACCCCTCCAGATTTCGGACCGGGGCCGGCCCCGGGGCCGGGGCGGATCAACCTGTGGTTGGCTTTAAGCGATAACAACTGTAACTCGACTGAAACCCCAGCTTACTTACTGTAAGTGTTCTTTGACTTGGTCATATCCTTCAGTTCTCGCAACGTAAAGTTGGACGAGATCCCTGTTTATCTTTTAAGATATCAGGCTACTCCTAGCTATCTTAGCGAAAGAGAACCGTAAGGGTCTAGGACTGACCATCCTCCTCTGTAAACTACAGTAGGCCCTTACTAAAATTAATAGAAAATATTATATTATCAGTATTGATTGGATCTAATCTCTATTACTATTTCTGACAAATAGTATCCTATAGGTTACAATATTCCCCGTACCCAGCGGAATAACTTAGTCAGGGACCCGTCTGAGCAAGAACTAGGCCTACTCAGTACGTAGATTTATAGCCACCCTGACAGCAATCTTTTTATAGTACTTGAACACCATTTTGTAGATCCTTGCTCTTGCAAGCTATCAAGGTTCTAAAATTCACCTCCCATCTAGATGTGGATGTGCTTGACTTGCTGCTTGTGTTTCATCTCAGGGTCACTTGAGTGCCAAATTTTGCTGCCTTCTTTTGAGGCCAAAAGAGCTACAGCTGAGGAATGAGCAAGGCTCAAGGGAAGCCCCATAAATTCAAGCACAATCTTTCACTACATCAAATTGCAAGTTTACCACTGAGTGTAAAGAATTGAGCAATCATAGAAAATTATAAAGAAGCTGGGAGGGATCAGAAAAATATAGAAAAAAATGGTTGAATCCTGTGGTACATTCCAATTATCTTGCAGGTTTTTTGATTTCCACAGCTACAGTGCATATAATGTCAGAAACCCGATGTTGGTCCAAAACTTGCATGTATTCAGACAGTGACTTTGAAAGGACAATAAAATTGTCAATTTTGCTCCACAAGATGCAATTTCTTGACATTTTGGATGCTACATGCTGGCTTTATAAGCTGCATGGACAAATCAGTCGTGTGCACAGCAGAAAACCTGCATTTACCTGAAAGTTATTACTACAATGGCTTCAGAACCTCAATGAATATTTTAGACCCCATATTTAGCTTTCATAAATTGCAATTATCTAAGTGATTGAACAAAATTTCCATATTTGTGGGTTCTGAAGGTTTTTGCCCAAATCTCAATAGTTCTGGACAGGATTTGAGTTTCTGACCTGATCTCCCCCGTGATTATCTTGCTTTGGGAGATTTTCAAAAATATAGGCAAAAGTACGCACAATGTGGATTGAACCATTATTTTTTCAAGTTTACCTCCCCTATATTGACCGGATTTTTCTACATTTCCAGTTTTCTAAACTCAGTGGTATGTTAGTAACTTCTCTTTGAGTTCTTCAAACGCACAGTAAACCTGTCTGTCCAGATTGTATGTGTCAATTATTTAAGGCGATTGATAAACCACGCCGACTTTGAAGCTGATTTGATGCAGGTTTTTATAAATCGGACTCCTTCAGAAGATATACAGCTGCTATACTGATGTACAGAGCTGTACTGCTTCTGAAGCCGGTTTTTTAAGCTTTCTGAAGTCGGTTTTTGATTCGGATAAAGGTGTGTAGTATCCTTAAAGGACTTGATGACCATGCACTTGCTGTTAAACAAACGGGACGTTTGGCAGTTGTATTTTTGGATGTGATGCTTTGTTGTCAGCGAGTCGGACTCAGTGACCAGAATGTCAACCTTGAACCAGCACATTTTCATCAACATCAAAGGATAAAAAGAAGTCGAGGAAATCCTTACTATGTAGGTCGAGAACGTAACTTTTATAAGTTCATCAAGATTGAACGATGGGACAAGCACCCTTCAATTGCTTCAGGCGAGGCTAACAACCTACTCGAAGATGAAAAGACACCTATCAAGGAATTGTTTTCAAAAACAGTCGGATCCAAACCTCAGCTTTGGGTCCAGAGATTGAGCCACTACTCTGTGTCCCTGTCTGTCTATCAAGTGAGAATGCCCTTCGGCCCAGCAAGTCTCCATAACATTATATCTCTATTCTTTGAAACACAATGAGAGAGTCTCTCCATAACATTATATCTCTATTCTTTGAAACACAATGAGAGATTCAGTCTGGTAATTCAGATTCTGGTTTGGCATTGGTATAGGTACTCTTGATGATGTCCTTGAGTCTTTGGGCCCGTTCAAAGATGATTGTTCCCTTCGCGTCAAGCTCAGCTGTCCAGCAATCGATGTCTTGTAATTGGTCGGTCCAAGCTTTGTTTAATTGTTCATCATCTTGCTCAGCTACATTTCCAATAGCCCTTCATGTTCAACAAGTGGAAACTCTTAAAAAACAAGAATTAGAATGATCAGCGGTGATAGTGATCCAAAAACTTTCAAAAGGGATGACGCCGAGTCTGTTGAAGCCCGGCTTCAGAAACAGTCTGAAGGCTGCAGAAGCAGTACAGCTCTGGGAAGATGTATAGCAGCTGTATATCTTCGGAAGGAATCCGGTTTGAGAAAAACCGGCGTCAACCCAGCTTTGAGGTCGGCGTGGTTTATCAATTGCCTTATTTAAATCCATGTTGTGTCATTTAGCTTTCCCTCAACTCACCCAGATCACTTCAATTGAGTGTGCATTACAGTACACCAGGAGGACACTTGGATACATCCAGGAGGACCCTGGAGAGGGCAAATACACCCTCCTAATTGGTACCCAAATTTTGTTTTTGTTGGGTTTGGGGCTTTTCCCACGCAGCCACAACCATTTTACAAGTTTTGAAAACTTCAACAGGTTAAAAAAGGCTGCAGCTTTCTAAATTCTAGTCCATATACTTTTACTAGAGTAGGATTGGCGGTTTTGGGTAAAACCCATTGTAGAGACCTGGCCCCAGTATGCAGGAATCCGCCCAGGATCATCAAAAAATGTTTTTTTTTGCATTTTTCTCCTCAACCAGCACTCCAAAAAACTCGAGGCCGGCATCATAAGATAGCCCTTCTTTTACCACACACACCAGGCTACTGTGCACCTTCATAAGTAGTCAAGTGTTGTGTGCATGAGCAAATGCCTGAAAAGTGTGTTTTGTTAGGAGGTTCTGTACGCGCTTTCCAGGGTCGTCATTCAGGACATCCTCTTTTTTTGTAGGGGGTGAGACATCCTGACATGGTCTATTGCAAGACGTCCACCAAATATCCCACCGTCATGAAGTGTTCCAAGATGTGCTTGTACTGAAAACCCACCATGGCATCCAAAGGATGAAGTGAGGATGTCTCACCTTTGGTCCATCTCAATGATGTCCCAACTTGGGATGCCAGCTCAATGTCTCAATGTAGGATGGTTGGGACATCCTCCTTCAAAAAGGTGTCTTTGTGGCGTATTTTTAACTTTTCCATTCTAAGCTCTCTCAACTGTTTAGAAATGAAAGCAAGTCAGTCAGACTATATATGACTGCTTGTGCAATTTCAATGAATTGAACACAATCTCAGTTTACTCATCAGAAATGTTTGAACATATTGAGTGAAGAAGATGAAGTTGAGTATCAGGCAAAGAAGTGATTGTAGATGTAGATAAAAAATACCCAGGTACTGCCCAAGCCCTTGACTGGCCACATAAACCACTTAGAGGGGACTGTACAATGATCAGACTCTGGCGGGCTGAAATCAAAAAGTGGAGTTTATAAATATGGATAGCATGATGGTGAGACATTTTGATCACACTTTGAAAATCCTGCAGCTGGTAAGGACGGCAAATTTGGAATATGAACTTTGGGAGGTGCTATATCTGTTTCACGGTAACTGCATATGATCAAGAACAAAGCGCTTTGCAAAGTGATCATCTCAGTTAAACGTTCAAAAAATCCATAACAAACAACTCCACTTACATGTTTCCTAAGGTTGCAAGAACACCATGCACACCCTGAAAAATTGTGAACAATCATGAGAGAAAGAAAAGGTCAATCTTGAACAGAAGATAAGACTTACAACACGTAGGATAAGATAATAGCTTGGATTATAGAGGAACTCGCCCTGTTTGATTAAAGACATCTAAAAGTTAACAAGGTACTTCAATCAGGAACTGGATATCCGAAGGTTCATGTTAAAATTCAAATTTGGGTTCTCCACATACTGAAAAGACACATAAAACAAAAGTGATCAATATGATTGCAAACTCAATCAAGGTGTTTGCAAAAATTCTGTCTTGTTGTCGTTGTGATCCTCGAAACAGTCTTCTTTGAGCCTTGAAGCTTTGGTACAATCGATATAGGAGCGGAATGTAAATCTGATCCAGATTCATGCATTAGTTTTAGATTGGAAGATATGTGATAATAATATGGAGGAAGCACTTACAACAATAATGCATCCATCAAAGAATAAATAAGAGCTTGTTCCAATTCGACACCAATGTACCAAAAGATCCTAATTGAAGAATTGTTGCTATTATTCAACTTGAACTTATCTGACTGGTTTCCCAAAGCAAACTGACGATATGATGCAATGCCCGCGTGAGTGAAAGCAGTCGAGGAATAATTTGGACCACAGTGCATGTCCCTATGGCGCAGGTAGAAGCCTCGTCCCGGAGGATGTCAACTACGGGCATCACCAATTGTCGAATGCGGTGATATTCCATGGTAACTTGATAATATGCGATGATGCATGTCACTAAGATTGGAAAGGAATTTCAGGGTTTCTATATACCATGTACCATTGCAGAAAACACGTAGGCTGACCAGTTGGTACGAGATATATCATTACCGAGGACACGTTCATAGCCCATTTCACAGTGGTTGAGAGAAATTGTCCTACTGGAGTACTGCGCCGAAATACATATCCTTGCACCGATAGACAATGGCAGATAGCAAGCCATGATACTACTGAGTTTCAGCCCGTCAATGATGAAAATTATTTTCAATGTGTGATCAAGGATTCGAGCAGAGACTGAATGAAAGACACTCACCGCTACAAAGTTATGTTAGCTTTCAGAAAAACACGTGGAGTGATTGATGAAGACTCACCCGGCGCATCCACTTTTCAGCGTAAACTCGATCCCGAGTACAAAATCTGGACCTCCTTGGTCTAGGGTGCCATTTCGTACAAATGGCTGCAGAACGATTTGGGTCATGGCAACTAGTAGCCAGGTGGATACGTTAGATCATCTTCTCAAGAACAAACAAATTCGTATGGAGTGATCTTACAGATACTATATAGAAAGTAAAACAATCCACAGTGGTTTGCACGATCATACTGTATGAGGCCGACTAATCGAAAAGATCAGCTATTGATCCAAATAGATGTAATAATCATAAGTTGAGATCCACTCACTATCATTTAAGCCAATATGGTATATCTTCTTTGTTTTTGAGCGGACATAAAGGATGTAAGATGCTTGGGAAAACATTCTGACAATATATTGTTAAGTAATTCAACTTCGTTTTTGTTCTAGTTCTGTTTATCAGAAAGAAAACATCCTCACATTACAAACCCTGCCAAGATAACGAGCTCAACGTAACGTGACCAAGAGGGCAGAGTACATGGCTGTGGATGAAGAGAGAAAAAAAGTGAATAGGTAAAACTGTTATGTTGTTGGATCGCGGATGCTCAACAAGAAATAAATTTGGGGTATCAAGACACACCAGAAGGAAACTTTCGACATAATCAGCTGTCGCGTGATATGGATTGACGTCCGGAGTCAGGTGGAGGACAAAGTTGGTGATTCGATCTTTGACGAATTCAGACATGCAGAGGTATCGAGGCTTAAGAAAAGAAGGTGAATGGCTCAATGACTGGTAAAGTTCAAGGCCTTTTGCCGTTGATATATATTGACCGACCACTGCACCTCACTGTGCTCCATCATACGTGCTCCATCATACGCACGACAACCTTTGTCCCAAAGCACGCAACTGTTAAATACCGCAGACCCGTTTTCCCATAATCATACTCACCAATTTACAGCAAGCCATTTTACAAATTATGCGCTGCTTCCCAGCCTCGACCATGAACCTTCTGACGCTTAAGGGTTTTGTCAAACTTCTCCCAATACGAGCAAGCTCCCTTTTCCGGTTCCTCTTGCTCTCAAATCATGGAGGCTTGAGCCCATTAAATTTGCCGCTGAATTTGCGTCAGGTATTGACCTACGGCTGTTTTGACAACAGAAAAGGGTCCTGTGCTGAAATCAAACAGGACTCACAGATCCCTTCGCTCTGGTATCGAGAAGGTCGAGGCTCAGAATCGCTCTCGGATCACTTCTCGTTTCACACTTGGAGCCTGTTCTAATTTTGGCAAAAAGCCTCTACTTGAGACGCCCTATTGAACTACGGCTGTTTCGACAACAAATGTTGCTTCTGTTATTTTTGATTTTTTACGTCCGCGGTTAAGTGATTTTGCCCATCTGGGACCAGAGATGGAGCGCTAGCAGGCTCGAGAGGGCTCGAGCCTGCCCGAGCATTGGCATCAAGAGCTGAAGCTGGGTCCAGACAAGCGATGAGATCCGACCTCAGTCCACTTCATCGGCCACTTCCACGCTTTTTTTTACCAGATTGAAAAGCACTTTACCCTATTGGAATTGAGTAAAATCCATTGACTAAAAGCTCGATGTGAATGTGGTGATTCACTATAAGATAAAGAGAAAAGAAATGTCCGACAAAATCTTATAGAGAGATTGTAATGGATACAGTCAGATGAAAAAAGAAAAGAAAAGATTCAAAAGACTGTAATAGGTTCAGGCTATAAAGCAATAGAAAAACAGAAAACAAAAATGAAATGATGTCATAATACAAATGTGAAAGTATGACATAATGTAGTAATGAAGAAATGAAACAGAAAAATACTTTTAGAATAAATGTATTTAATACAGTCAGATGAATAAAGAAAAGAAAAGATTCAAAAGACTGTAATAGGTTCAGGCTATAAAGCAATAGAAAAACAGAAAACAAAAATGAAATGATGTCATAATACAAATGTGAAAGTATGACATAATGTAGTAATGAAGAAATGAAACAGAAAAATACTTTTAGAATAAATGTATTTAAATAAAATGTATATGACTTTTAGAAGCAGACAAATAATAACTCCAACACGCCCTTCACGGGCACTGTGATATGATGATCATACCCAATGCTCTACACCAAGGGCATGGATACTTGAGCAATTTCTGGTCAGAAATTGCATGCTGCACAGAATGCAATTTCCGTTCAGAAATTGCTCAAGTGAACACGCCATGAATCATTTTTTTAAAATGTATTGAGACTTTTATTGCATACAACACTATCTGCACTTGTTGAAACAAAAAGGGACTAGTTTAACTTGGGGTATTTGGCCATCTAGTCAAAGAATTTGGTGCCATGTGATGTTAAGATATACAGTCAAACCTGTTGTATGGCATACCTGTATATTGGCTTAACCTGCCAAATTGCATACATTTTGGCCTGGACAAGCATGGTCAGGGCCAAATTATGCCTTCTCTGTCTAATGCCTTATGGCGTACTTTTTTTTCGACATTAGTATGGTATTAAGGCATAAAATACCCCCAAAAGTGTACATAGTGTGTAAATACATATGTTATGTGTACTTTATTTGATCCATCTTTTGTGCCCTTGATCCCATTCCCATTCAAGTATCATGAAATGCAGCAATTAGGCATACTCAAAAGCTGTGCTATCAGAAAAAACCTGTCTTACAACATAAAAATATGTGATTATAGAGATAATTTGAAAGGCATACAATCATGCCATAGGGCAGTACTCTGTCATATGACATAACCTGCTATAAGGCATGCCAAATTGGTTGGACCAAGGGGTATGTCTTAAGACAGGTTTGACTGTATTTATCTTCCCTGGTTTTTTTTGAAAATTTGCATTTTTAAATGTCTTTTTTTTTGTTTTCACACCTTTGTGCAAGCATGTCCTATTTAGGGCTTTGGTGGAATAATAAATTATAAGTAACTTTAAGTTAAATATGATATGTATGATAGCTGTCTCAACAGTAGTTTCCGCCAAACTCTATAATGAGATTAGACAAACACTGTTTCTGATGTTTTTCAATCTAGCCCTGTTACACAAGCATCTATCAGTGATTTGTATAGTATACTTTATTAAGACTGCTCTGTGGTAGTATTGGCCAAACTCTGTAACAAGGTTTAGCAGACACTGTTTCTGATGTTTTCAATCTAGCCCTGTTACACAAGCATTTATCAGCAATCTTACGGTTGGATCATTTTTCTTCCGTCCCGTGGCACCTTGTCCTTATTTTGCAACCAATCCCCTTGGTTTATTCCCTGTAAGAATGATTGAGCATGTACAAATCTTTTAGTATTTAAAATGTATTCTGATAGGAAAGGAAACACTTCAGGTGAATCTAGCAAGATTTGATATTATTCCAGTTGAATTTGATGCCTTCCTCTTTCATTCTTGTTCACATTTTTTATTGGCTTTTGAAAATCATCTGCAATGAAGTAATAAATGATGAGTTTTTTGGTCAATCCCACAAGTTTCACATTTTGGCGAAGTGCCCAAATTCCGCTTGGATAGGTGAGTGTTTAGTGGGCTATAGCCTATATTCTGCCCTAAGCTGGAATATGGCTGCTGTGCCACCCTTTTCAAGTTCAACTAGACCATCAGTAATTTTTCAGGTCTTGTCATGAATTTGTTTTTACCCGGTCTAAAAGAGAAATCTCAAATGTGAAAAGTTTCATTAGTGCCTTTTCTCGGACTACTTATACTTGATGGTAGTGTAATTGCTGAAATTTGAGATTACACTGTTTCTCCTGCCAGCTGGTCTGCTAGCTCATTGAGTTCAATGCCTTCATGACCTGGCGTCCAGACAAGTCTTATGTTTGAGTTTTTGGGTAGGGTTTTTAAAATTATTTGGATTTTGATTATTAAGTGTTGTCCTGATGATTGTTTTGGTATATCATGAATAGTTGTGATTTGAGAAGTTGTAGATTACACTGCCAAAAAAGATGCCTTGGGTTGGAAAATCTGAGGTATCCTTGCATGGCAATAGACTCAGACGTGGTGTCCAAGTAATCAATCCAAGGCAATGTCTGGGGCAAAAGAAAGCCTTGGATTGATTCCTCAGACACACAGTCCATTTTAGATTCGTAATCAGCTGGAACAGCGAGAGATAGAATCAAGGAAAGGTGAGAAGAGAAGCACCTTTCCTGAGCTGTTCCAGTAGGCTTATATAGTGAAATAACAAGCTGAGGTATCACATGACTAACAAGTTGCTAAGCACACGCAATGACATATGAAATAGAAATGAAATGATATATGAAATAATGTCAACGCAGGACAGGAGAAGACAGAGGTCACAAGACTGACATGTCTGGGGATAGTCACACAGGACTGTGTAATGAGAAAGGAAACACACGTAAAGTAGAACTATCTCAACACCCCCCCTTGCGTGCAACATGAGGGAAGAGAAAGTTTACACTATACCAAAATGTTCTTGATGAGAGAGGAGAAGAACTCGTCCCAGCGGTTTGGTGAGCATATCTGCCAACATGTCTTTTGAAGAGACGTGGTGAATCAAGATTGATTTGTCGCTGACGCATTCTCAAACAAAGTGATAGCGTGTATGGATGTGTTTAGTTCGAGAGTGGTGCTGAGGATTCTTTGCAAGAGCTTCAGCGCCCTCGTTATCGACATGGAGAGGGATTGCTGCTGGAGGTCTGATATGTGGTTCCGCTAGCAGGTTCCTGAGCCAGAGGCCTTCGCGACAGGAGTCCAAAAGAGCTTTGTATTCGGCTTCTGTGCTGGAGAGAGATACTGTGGCTTGCTTTTGTGAACGCCAGGAGATTGGACCGCTGCCCCAACGATAAGAGTAGCCGCTGGTCAAACGACGATTGTGTCGATCCTTGGCCCAGTCAGAGTCGGAGTAGCCCGAGATTGACACAGTTCCTCAGAGAGTCAGTGAGAGATGAGAAGTCGAGAGGAGGTAGTTGAGAACTCGGATCCCTGCAAGCCAGTGTGCCTCAGAAGGATCCCTCAGGAATTGTGAAAGTTGGCTCACTGCAAAAGATATGTCAGCCCTCGTGCATTGGGCTACCCATAACAAAGCTCCTATCAGACTTTGATAGTAAACTGTTGATACTTGTTCATCAGGCTGTCGAGGGAGAAGGTCTTTAAAGAAAGCGTCCGTAGGAGTTGAGACTGAGACGTGGGGAGAAGACAGAAATTTTTCCCCAAGCCCTTTTATATAGTGAGCTTGGTTGACAAAGACAAGTTTTCGAGAGAGATCACGACTAATATTAAGAGAAAGAAAATGATGAAGTTCATTATTGGAAGAAATTTCAAAGTGAGAGGATAAACGGGAAATAAAAGAATCAACAAAATCATCTGGACCAATGACCAATAAGTCATCTACATGAAAAGTAACGAGACCAACCAGCTTTTTGTTTTGTAGTTGGAAGTAGAGCGTCAGATCATGTTTTGATTGGGTGAGGCCGAGAGCAATAAGAACAGTGTGGAGTTCAATATTCCACTGTCTCGGAGATTGCTTGAGACCGTAGATTGATCTGGTGACTTCGCAGACCCAATCAGGATGGAGAGGATCTTCGTATCCGGGTGGTTGAGTCATCTACAAGGGTTCATCAAGGTGTCCGTTGAGGAAGGCTGTTTTGATGTCGACTTGCCGACCTTTCCAGTTCTTGGTGGCCATTAGTAAGAGAGCAAGTCTGAGAGTTTCGAGTCTGGTAGCAACACTGGGTAAGCTAAGCTCGCCGTAGCTGGGGCGGAGCGGTTTTTGTGACCCGCTGCGTCACAAAAGGAGCGTAGCTCTCTTGGGGTGTACACCGCAGAGCTACGGGCCCCGAGAAAAAAACCTTTTTTTCAAAAAGCTACGCTGAGGCACGGGTAGCACCGATATCCGGCACTGTTAGCTCCCGTGCCGGTGTCAAAACCCCCAATTGGGTATGAATCGCCACCATACCCAGTTGTAGACTAATCTGGCACTATCGAACCACTATACAATCACGCTCGGACGCTATATACCCCTTACTGGACACCATTTCAACGAATGCGGCGTAACGCTCATGCCAGGGACTCGATGGCGATGTATAGTATGGTCGTCAAGGTAAGCCAGCCATCTTTTCCTTCCCTTAACCCTTAACCCACCTCCATCTTTTACTTTCCTTCAATCTCCCTCCGATAACTTATCAGATCTCTATCTTTTACTCCATTATTTCTATCTTTTACTTCGTTATTATAATCAACATAATCATAATAGCATACTCGTATCATGTCCTCTGTAACCTCCGAACGCCCATCCTCATCGCGCACTCGCAAACGTACCAACAATCCTGGAATGGTCCCCCAGAGCCCCGATTGACGCCGTCGAGTTTCTATCGAAAGTATCATCCTTGCTAAATCGCAGAACAAAAGAAAGAAACAGTCAAGCGGTTCAGTCACAATCGTCACCTCTGATGAGGAATCCGTGGCTGGAGTGGCTGAATCTGAAGGAAGTTTGCAACCTTCTCCCAAGCGGAAGAAAGGTAAAGGCAAGGCTCGAAAGCAATCATCAAAGGGTAATGAGGTTAGTAATAATTCACATTCTTCATTTCAATACACAATCTTTCATTAAAACTGATATTGACATGATACCAATAGCATGAACAAGGGAATGTCACCAGAGAAATGATGCGAGTCGATTCCGACGAGGAAAATCGAAAGATTGAAGGCAAGAAGCGCAAGATTGTCAATCCCGACAGCGACACCTCAAAAGTCAGATGTTACTATCATCCACCTTTCCACGGATTTGACAAAAAGGGCAACCCTGATGTGAGTCATCTTACCTTTACCTTTTGATATTTTTTATTTTTTTATTTCTCTGCCCATTATATTGACCAATATGTTTCCCTTGTATTTGTCTAGGATCCAACCAAGGCCCCATTGTCATACCCGTGTCGCTTCTGCAAAAGAGACGAGAGTGATCCTGTCCGTGTAAGTTTAAGCAATCTGACCGGCAACCTTCGAGTCCATCGAGATGGATCTACTCAAGATGGTCGATCGGACGTTGGCTGCCCCGGTCAACTCCAAGCTCGAGAGGAAGATCCAGACCTTGTACCCCCCTCAGTTGCCGAAACTCGTCTGGCAAATGCAAAGGCGAAAGGCCCAATGGACGCATATGTAGTATCCACCCCATCTTCCACTTTCTCCAACCTCACTCTCAACCAAATGATCTGTACTTGGCTCATCCGCCAAGCTCTACCATGGAATCGGATCGAAGACCCTATCCTACGAGGTATCGTCCGCTACCTGCGAAAGGACGCCCACTTGTATGGCCGACGCTGGGCTGCCGATGAGGCAAAACAGGTGAACTTGTCACTCAAAGAGAATGTATTCTCTGAATTAAAGGTATGGTTTTGTTTGTCTGATACCGTTTTGATTATGAGTTTAACTGATTTTGTTTTTTAAAACTTCTAGGCTCTCAAGTCAAAGTTCAACCTGGTTCACGATGGCTGGACCACAAAAGGAAACCGCCACGCATTCATTGGGGCAGCCGTTACATTCATAGATGACGACTGGAACTACCGAGTCCGTCACCTTGCCCTCAAGTTGATAATATGGCATCACCACGGGCCTTGGCTTGCAGAGCCTGTGGTCAACATTTTGGTTAAGCATGGTCTTTTCGAAAAGATTAGTATAGTTCCTAATCATCTTTTCTCTTTTCTAAGTTTCTTTTAATATTTTTTTCGAATTGTACTAATACCTTCTATTTATTGTATTACTTGCTTAGTCAGACGACCGATTCTGGGTCTAATAACAAGACTATGGCACAAGAGATGCACAAACAGTTCTTGGGTAAAGATAATCCCTCTTACACTTGGAACCCGAACTGCATGCATGTATTCTGTTTTTGCCACAAGATAGCCTTGATCGTCAACGCAGGCTTGGCAGCCTTGGGTGTTAAAGCCCCTCCGCCTATGAAGGCAAAGCAATCCGATCGAGGTAATTTCCCCCTTTTTGAAACTATCGCCGAGGAAGACGAGGAGGAACTCCAAGCAGCACCATCAAACGATCCGAAACAATCTTTCCAAACCGATCCAGAACTTGAAGATCAGGACATCGAGCACGACCTACAAGATCTCAAAACACAACCTGAGGCTGTAATACCTGAACTTGATGACGAGGGCGTGTGGGACTTGGCTGATGCTGAAGACGAGGCGTGTCCAGCGCTCAGGATCGAAGAGAATGAGGCACAACCAACCCATCGCCGGGAAGCAAACCACGTGGACTTTATTTTGTGCAAGGTAAGCATGTGTTCCCAATCCTATCACCTTGTGACAGTGTACATTTTGATTGATTTTGCACTTGACAGGTGGACTTCATTGTGCGTCGAATTACTCGATCTGCGGCCTGGCGCAAAGAATTCGAAAGGGTAAGTGAGCAGAAGGGCTTCAGTGGCTCGCTCATAGCGGGCTATGGGATCAGATGGAACATTAAATATGTTAGCCGTCACAAAGCATGGCTTGCCCGAGATGTAAGTAAACTTTATCTCCTTTTATATTCTCAAATCCACATAGACTGACCCTAATATAATATTTCGTTATCTTAAGGTCATTGATCAACTATGCCGAGATGACTTGAATCGAGTTCACACTAAGAATCTGCCACCTCGTAAGAGTGGAAAGCCTTATGGCTATTTCCACGAATTGGAAATGACGACCACTGAGTGGGCTCAAGTACGGAAGATCAACAACGAGCTTGAGGTAAGTGTCTTTCTTTATTACTTTCCATTTTTCTCTCATCTAGGATTGCTTCACACATCAATCTGACAAGTTTCGGTTTTCTGAAGCCTTTCTTGAAGATGACCCTTGCTATGGAAGGTGACGGTCCAACAGGGTGCATGGTCATTCCAAAATACGTTGAGCTGCGCAATACGCTCGAAAAGAAGATCCAGCCGCTCAGCACAACCGATGGCATTTATCCGATGCTTGCGAAGATGAAAGAAAAAACCGTCGAATATCTCAACGAAGCCCTTCAGTGCGAGACCCTGGTCATGGCGACAATCCTCCATCCTTTTTTCCGACTCAAATTCTTCGTTAAATGGTTTGGTGCCGAATCTGCTGTGACTATGAAAGCTGAAGCAACCTTCCGACGTCTACATCGGGAGTACGAGATCTCAGCACCTGCTAAGAAGAAACCGACTGCTTCGCAACAAGCCAAATCCTCAAAGACTCCTGCGACTTCCTCCCCCAAGCCAGATATTTTTCTTAGTGACTCAGAATCAGAACCCGAGGTTGAAGAGTCTGAAGATATAGCTTTGAAGAATTATTTACGAGGGACTGACAAGATGAAAGCCGAAGAATATGATGTCCAAGATTGCAAAGCAAGTTTGGAATGGTGGAAGGTGCGGTTTTTCTGGTTTTCTCACTTGAATCATTTCACTTTACTATTTCTTTCTGTGACTAATGAAATTTTGTTCAACGTAGGTACATGAAAGGGGCTATCGAGTGATTGCGCGCATGGCTAGGGACTACTTGGCATCAACTGGTTCTTCATGCGCCGCCGAGCGCATTTTTTCTTGCGCATCGGATGTGTGCTGTTCAAGTCGAGGTAGCTTGATAGCTCGAACAATCAAGATGCTTGTGTCAAGCAGGTTATGGTTAAGAGAAGGTGTAGACCTTGGAATAGGCTTTGAAGACCTTGTGAAGGTCTTCAAGATGATGGGGATTCCACTGAACTAAATCAATCTCGACCATTTTTCACTTTGGCTTTTTATTTCTCCTTTTACAATTTTGTTCTCTTTCTCTTCATTCTATTTATATATACATTTCTCTACTCTCTTTAACAACTATTTTTGAAGATTGTTTTTCTTTTTGTTCTCCTTTTGATATACAACACGCTACGACTTTTTGCGGTGGAGCTGTAACGGTTAACGCTCAACACAGCGTGCCTCCCAAACGCGCAAACGCAGCTGTTAACGGCTGTAGCGCAGCTCTTAGGAGCTGCGCTACGGGAATTCAATTTTTCGACAGTTTTAAAACAGCTGCGTTAACGTGGTGACGCAGCAAGACCACTTGTAAAACCGCTGCGTCCGCGGCCAACTGTCTCGTAGCGCGTCGCAGCGCAGCTTACCCAGTGTTGCTGGTAGTAGGAGCAAAGACTTCATCATAGTCAATACCCTCGACTTGAGAATAGCCCATGGCTACTAGTTGAGCTTTGAGCTTGAGGATTGTGTTATCAACACGGCGCTTGATTTTGAAAACCCATTTTGAACAGATGATTTTTTGTTTCTGAGGGCGGGGCACAAGCTTCCATGTGTCCATACCAATCAAGGAGGAGAATTCAGCATCTGCCGCTTGAAGCCATCAATCCTTATGTGGTGATCGGAGAAGTTGTTTCCAGGTTTTGGGAGTATCATTCACATCTTCTGTTGATGATGCCAATTTCACAAAGTTGCCCAGACGGTCTGGAGCGGCTTGAATTTGACCTGAACGTCTTGGTGGAGGGGATTGAGGAGGTACCGGACTATCAACATCTTCCGAGGACGCAGGGTTGTTGTTTGTCTGTTTGTCTATAGTTTGAGATATTTCTGACTGAGTACAAGCAGGGGAAGGCTGAGTGCGAGGTTATTTTGTTTTCGGTGGGAGGCGTTCGGGTGGAGTGGAAGATCTCCTACGTGGTACGATACTTGGCGTTCTTGAGCTCTGGAACAGTCAGAGAAAGAGCGAGACGTTCATAGACGGTGTGGAGCTTGTCGATGTGAGAAATGACATTGTCACCATCCATTCGGGTAGTGATGAGACGGTGAAGGAGATGCATGCGGCCTCCAGACGTGGAGTCCTCATGCGCAAGACGTAGTGAACCCCACATCCCTGCTGCATCTCTTTGATGCGGCTTGATGTATTTGAGGTTACCGTCTTCGATAGACCTCGAGATCAAGGTACAGGCTTTGGTGTTGTCGACATCCCAACCTGATGGACGGTCCTTCGCTACGATGGGCTGTAGGACGTACGAGAGCTTGGCATCTTCAAGAGCAAGTTCGATTTTAAACTCCCAATCGAGATAATTGGAGTCGTCACCGGGGGGACGGAGTGGAGTAATCCCAGATAGTTTGATTGTCTTATCTGTACTGTCGGTCATTGTTCCTTCGGACCTTTCCGAAACGAAGGATACAGACGAGAGAAGATTGAAGCAGATGTGCGATGATGATTAGAGTTTTAGAAAGTAGATTCAAGAAGCTAATTGAGTCGTTCGAAGAACTAGGAATTGAGATATGGTTTTAATTCAGTCGGTAGACGCTGGGCTCATAACCTCTTGAGCTCTGGAACAGTCAGAGAAAGAGACAAAGGAAAGGTGTGTAAATTTCACGGACTAAATCAGACAAAAAACAGAGAAACAGAAAACAGAGAGAAATCCTACCTGGAACAGTCAGAGAAAGAGACAAAGGAAAGGTGAAGAAGAAGCACCTTTCCTTGACTGCTCCAGTAGGATTTATATAGTGAAACTTTTACATAACGGTTTTCACATGATGTAATATGTTTGTTGAGCACACACTTAGATTCTACGTATCATGGGTTAGTCTCACAGGACTTTTACATAAAGAATTAAAAGTCATGCAGGACTATCCCAACAGGCGTTGGTAGAGGACGAGGTGGGAGATTGTTTTTAAACATAACAGGAGGAGAATTGGAAGAGACAGAAGGAGGAATGAATGGAGATGGTTTAGAAATTGGAAAGACCCCCTTTTTTGAGGGTGTTACATGAGAAGAATCAGACGGACTCGGAGGTAGGTCTTTGAACATGGAGGGAGAAATTGGTCTACGTGACGGATTGTGAATTGATTCAGATAGTCGTCGATGTCTGAGAGAGGGACGTGAAGAGTTGTTTACTGGTGCTGGATTAGATCCTTGTGTAGGCCAGGGGATTTCAGCATTGTTGTTTTTAGAGAAAGTGGGAAGAGATTTGGATAGAGATGGAAAAATACAGTCGTTAAAGATTACATCACATGTCTTCACAGGTTTAGAGATGCTGATGTCCCAAACGGTATATCCATTTCCGTCAGTGAGGTAAGAGAGAAGTAAAGCTCGTCGACCTTTTGGATCCAACTTTTTACGGTTGGCCTCAGGTATCTTGTAGTACACTTTGCATCCGAAAGGATGAGTTCTCAGAGGATTAATAGGAAGAACTGGGATAAGAGAACAGGGGGAAACAAAACCGGAAGGGGTATAACATGGAATGGAGTTGAAGGAGTGAGCCAGAACTCTTAACACATCAACCCAGAAAGTTTTACCTAAACCTGAACTTGATAGTGAGCATCTGATGTGGTTACAAACTGTTCCGTTTGTTCTTTCCGCTACTCCATTAAGCTCAGGAGAGTGGGGAGGTCCTGGATGATGCTCAATTCCTGCATCACTGAGATATGTGCTGAACTCATTAGATAGATATTCACCGCCATTGTCGGTCCGAATTTTCTTAATGCGAGTAGAGGTACGAAGCTCAAATTTTGCACAAAAGGCTTTAAAGCAAGAAAATGTTTGACTTTTGTATTTCATAGGATAAAAGATAGTAAATTTGGAAAAATCATCGATAAAGGTGACAAAGTACTTAAAGCCCTCCTGTGAGGAAACTTCAAAGCTACAAACATCTGAGTGAATGATTTCTCCTACTGAGGAGGCGCGATAATCATCCCTGGATTTAAAGGAGTGCCTAAACATCTTTGATTCTACACACACATTGCAGCGTTGAATGTCGATTTCATTCATGATTGTAGGGCAAATATCAAAAGATTTGAGGAAGGCCTTAAGCGGTTTCAGACCTATATGACCAAGTTTTTGATGCCAATACAATAGAGATGAATCAGTTTTACTGATAGAGGTTGTGTTTGAATGAGAAGCAACTACCTTTGAGGGAAGTTTGGGAGGGAGGTAGTAGAGATTTCCACTACAATAGCCTCTTCCAACTACAGAATGAGATACATCTGTTACACCAGCATGATAGAAAGTACATGAGTCGTTGGTGAACAGAACCGAAAAACCATCGTCACATAGTGAGGAAGCGGATAAGAGGGGTTCGTGTAGTCCAGGAACTAGGAGTGACTTGTGTTGGTGGCTCATTCCATCCATTGAAAGAGAGGTCATGCCCGAGTGAGTGGCTTTGATGGAGGACACATCTGCCAGTTGAATGGATTTGTTGGTCCGTTCTAAACCAGTAAGGTCATGTTGGTGAGGGGTCATTGTTAACGAGCAACCAGAATCAATGTTCCAGTCGGAGATTGAGGTAGAGTTTGAGGTGATAACTCTAGCAGATTGTGCGACCTCATCGGCGATGTCATAACATTCATCATCACTAAAATCAAGAGTTAAGACTGATGTCTTTCCGGCTTTGGTAGATGGACGAGCAGAGCAATTGGTAGATGGTTGCCGACCTCCTCTGCTAGATGATGAAGCACCTCGAGAAGAGGCAGAAGATGAGTGTTTTTCTTGTTCATTCTGACGCATCCAGCAGTTTTGTACTTTGTGATTTGTTCGTTCACAGTGAGTACAGAACTTAGTGTTTCGCGGCTTCTGGTTTGAATTGGTTGACGAGTTTGCGGGTCGATTCGTTGAGTTAGCACGAGCAGCTATGACTTCAGAGTTAAAAACAAGGTGGGAAGAGTTTTTTCAACAAGTCACTTCGTTCCTGATGGATTTGATGATGGTGGCTGAATCAACAGTTGTACGTTGCATGAGAGGAGTGATCACAGGTAGCCAATCAGGTGGAAGAGACGTCATAATAGAAGTTGAGAAGATTTCATCAACAGTTAGAGGAGCTTCGGTGGTGATTAAAGAGTCGAGCTGTTCGAACGTCTTATGAAGAGTATCAATATGGGCCTCCATGTCATCTCCTTCCATACAAGTTGTGATGAGTTGATGAAGGAGATGCATTTGTCCACCTGAGGTGGAGTCTTTGTGAGCAAGTTGAAGAGATGACCACATCCCAGCTGCATCACAACGGTGTGGCTTGATAAATTTCAGATTACCATCTTCAATGGCTCTCGAAATGAGTGCACATGCTTTCGTGTTGTCTTTGGTCCAGTTTGCAGGTCGTTCCTTAGGATAAATAGCAGTGAGAACATGGGAGAGTTTAACAGCATCAAGTGCTAATTCAACTTTAAACTCCCAGTCGAGGTAGTTTGAGGAAACCCCTGGAGGTTTGAGGAAGGTAATACCGGAAAAACGGATTTCGCCGTTGGAGGGATCGTTGGTGATAGACATAGTAATGAGGTAGAACGCGTTGTATCCTTCGGACCTTTCCGAGTCAAAGGATGGCAATTCACAGCCCCCAACTACTGGTCACTGGCAGGCCAGTGCATCCGATGTCTCCAAAATGTTTTCAACAAAACTTCAATTTGTTTTCAGCATAACATCCATCTGCTATCAAGATGTTTTGGGTCAGTTACCAGCAAAATATGTCATACCACCAAAATTGAGATGATGTCATACAGCATCATAACCCTGTACAAACCTGCTCCTGTATTTCCCCACCAAGAATATATAGTTTATAAACCTTTGTGATGTAAAGTGACTGAGTTATTGAGGTTTGAAAAAAAATCACGGACAAAAAATACTATTTTTGTACTATACCTAAGAATTGATTCTGGAATATCTTCCAGCTTCATCAATACACGTACACAAAAAAATTGACATTCCTCTTGAAAATATGTTTCTCCACATTTTGGTCCCCTAAAGCCTTCCTGTATGGGCAGTATTTCTATATGTAATTGTGGTGTGTACATGTGCAGTCAACAATTTGATTGATTCTTTGATTCTAGACAGAATATGGCAAAGTTTATGGCAGGAATTTTTGTCAAATACCATCTACATGTATATCAATCAAATTCAGAATGATTTTGGCAATATGTTCCCTCAAAATTTTGTCTTGGGGCAAAGAACTTCAGAAAACCAAACTTGCAGACACATTCAGGAATTACATGTAGAAATACTGCCCATACAGGAAGGCTTTAGGGGACAAAAATCGTGGAGAAACATATTTTCAAAAGAGATTATCATTTTTTTTGTATGTATATACATAAATCTGGAAGAT